>NW_020538407.1:148081-195028 GCF_003426905.1 Ctenocephalides felis
ATTAAATTTCGAACCAAAAAGGAATATTTTAGCATTTAAAAATTAAGTGATATTGGATATATGAAATGGACATTCAATATTTTTAAATTAAATGCAAAAGTAAAAAATCTGATATTTATATAAAAATTATATATTTAGATAATGGTACTGCGATGATTCAGACTAAAATCTAATTTATTCATTGATTAAAAATATTTACTATTTGACATAAATAAAATTAAAATAAACAAAGCACTATGATGCGTTCGAATTAATTATCAAAATGTGAAGAAATTTGTGTAATAAAAATATAACATTATTATTAATATATCATGTATATTATAAGAACTTCGGCAATGCGGCAAAATATTTTTGATGGCAAAACAGCGTTTGCCGGGTCAGCTAGTATATATATATACATATATATATAAAGGTGATATTTCAAAATCGAGTAAAAACTTTACACTTTTAATTTGAATTTTTTTATTATATATTATTATTAATGGAAGCGTAATTTGTTGTGATATAATTGGTTTGATTTTTATAATATAGTTTGTATTTGCTCAAAGTCAAATTGGACCTTTGTGCCTTGCCCTGCTTTACATATATACTTGTTATTAAATTTACTTTAATTCATCGAATGTTACTCGAAACTTTTCAAAAAGCCGGTCAAAGAAGAAATACTTAATTCATTTTCGAGATCATTGAAATAAGTTGCAAGTAGAATTCGCGAAATGGAAATTGAAAATAAAGAAACTGGTAATTTTCAATTTATATATATATATATATATATATATATATATTATAATAATATTATAATCTCTCTATAATATCTATATAATCTCATTTTCTGTAGTCTTAACTAAAGATGTGGCGGCAAAGGTGATGAAATTCTCCACGTTAAAAACGATACCCGTGGAGCACCTACTAATTTTATTCACGGGTAGTCACAACAAAACTAAATGGAAAAAATGACAATGTAAGTAATTTAAATCCAATTCTTTATTGTTCAGGACGTGTACATATTTCTATTATTACTGTGATAGATTTAATACTAAAAATTCGAGGCCGGACGGTGTCGGGGACGTCGCCTGGACCACAAGCTACTTGGGGCATGCAGTGGCATTATGTGCCATTGCATATGAGGATGAAGGTATAAATATAAATATACGAACTAAAAAATCAAAATCTTATATATAAGTATATATAAGGAACTTATATACAAATATAAGCAATTTTTCATTATGATTTTTCTTATGGCAGATTGCGAGCTCCAGACAGTTGGAGAAGTGCTGAAAAAAGTTCAGGCAGCAATGCCAGCAGAGTGGAAGACGGTGGCTTTGCTGCCGTTTGAAATGCCATATGACGCAAACATATTTATTGATTTATTCAATAAAATCATGATGAATACTCAGGGCGTTAGCCTACAAATTTATCTTGACAAGGTAATGTAGCATTTATATAATATTATATAAATACATTAGTAAATATACTAGCTATAAGTTGTTATAATATTATTACTTTAGTCCCGGTACGATGCCGTAAATAGGAGAGATTCAGTACGCGGTGGTGGACGGGGCAGAAGAACTCAGCGCGGCAGGAAGCCACCGCGGAGCAATTCCTCCCTTCAGGAGGAGCAGTAGCAGAGGCAACAGAGGCGGCAGAGGCAGAGGCAACAGAGGCGGCAGCAGAGGCAACAGAGGCCACCATGGTGGTCGTAGTCGAGGCCAGTCTGACCACAACCAAAGTGCCAATGACCTTACAAAGAAAAATTTAATTTAGCATCGTCCATTATTAAAACACTAATGAATTTACATAAAATAAACTGTATAGAAATAAACTGTATAGAATTTCTTGTTATTCTCTTTTTCTTATTATTTTCAAAGAATTTTCTAATGAAGAGTAGCTACATAAACTGTGTAGAGTTTCTTATTATTCATTAACAATACATTTCGACTTTATATATACTCCAATTGAAAAATTGGCAGCATTGTTGCGTGCTGCTTGCGTGTGTGTGTGTGATTTAACGAAAGCCCGCGCGACTCAGGCCGTACCACGTTCGCGCAGTGTCGTAGCTGGTCGTGGCTGATCGACGCGTTAGCATGAGTGCGCGCGACACTCGCTCGCTGTTGTAGTTTTTTGTGTGCATGAGTTGTGTGCATGTGATTTTACGACAGGCTTGCGAGGCGTGACATGCGAGCGCGCGCGCCACTCCTTGTCTCAAGTGGTTGGTTGCGCGCGTGTGTTGTGTGTATGTGTGTGTGCGATTCCATGCCGGGCTTGCCAGTCGCGAGACTAGCTCATTTGGAATTTGAGAACGCGCTGAGACGTATCAATTGGTATAATATTATAACGTAGTTGATAATTTCCAATAATAGTTTATATTTAATCATATTATTAATTTAGTGTAATTAGTACGTTCAGTGCGTTTATAATCAAGATTATACAGAAGTAGTATTAAGATAGAGTTTTTTCACGCGGACCGGAATAATATATTAAGGTAAGGCAAGGCATAATATTTATAAGATACACAAGGCATTTTGCCTTGAATATTAATACATATAATATAAAGATCACTATCAAGGTGAGGCATATTATTTATTAATAACTTATTATTATTTTAACGAGTTTTTATGTTTTCGTTTTAGGGTGTTATAGCGAAACTTTTTCAAGTTATCAAGTTAATAATATAACAATATTAAGGTGAGGCATATTAATTACAAAATAATTTTTTTACATAATTATACTTATCCTAATTTAGCCTTATTAAATTTTAGTTTTTTATTTTTAGAATATTTCCTTTGTACCATCTTATATTGTTACAAAAATGGATGTTTTGTCAAGCACGATGATTGGCAATTTTTCTGATGATTCAAATAGTGCTTTAGAATATAGTAAAATCGATAACTCATCAATGAGTGTTACCGACAAAATCCCGAAGAAAAATGAGCCATTTTCTTTAGATCTCCAATTTGAGGATTTATTCCATGTTGTAGATGGTACAGTTAAATGAATAAATTTTATAAAGAAGCATTTTTAAAGGGTTTTAGGAAAGCTGCAATATATCCTTGCGATTTGAACTTTCGCTATGCACGAGTAAATAAAAAAAGTACTCATATTAGAGCTCATTGTCCCAAGAATCGCAATCAAAAGGAGGAAAAGGATGTTGGAAATTGCATGATATTTAATGCTCACATTAAATTTGATCCTCATTAAAAAATGATTAAAGAAATTTTAATCATACCTGAAGGTATACTTAATCATGGTACAGATACTAATCCAATTCTTATGTGTAGGGAACTAAGAGGAAAAGACAGAGATGATTTAAAAAAAAAACTTAAACATCAAAAATCGGCAGCATGTCGTCTTGAGCAGTTCGAAGATATGATAACAGAATTTCCTGAATCATATGAAAATTTTGGTAAAGTATACAATCTACCTTCACAGGTTTGCATGCGTCAGGCAAAGTCTGAAGAAAAGAAGAAAAATAAATTCTATCCCGACGACAATGTGGATCTAGTCCTTATGATGTTACGGGAAATGACAATTTCACCGAAAAAGCAAATTTCCACACACCACAGCTATGCAAGCATTCATGCATTAATCCAAGGTTGCAACTAGCTGTAAGTGGAATTCTGTCTTAAGGAAATTAGGGCATCGTGCCTTAAGGCAAATTGCTGGAACTTCCCGTACCAAAAATTATTTTCTTTTTTAAAAACGATTAAAATTGAAAAATTGAAAAAAATTTACTTCGAAAAAATAAGATTTTTGAGAAACTATAAATTGGACAAAAAATTACTTTTTTTTGAAAAAAAAATTTTAAAAAAAATTTTTTTTTTTTTTTTTAAAAAAATGTTTTCTTTATTTTGACATATTTTGGAAGATCTGAACTTGTTTTTCAGAGCAATCGTACTGCTTTAACTGCATAGAGACGAAATATAAAGCGCGTAAGCGCGGCGTCGCTGTCTAACGGGTAAACATTGATACGGAACTCATAGGAAAATAAACAAAATTTATACTTATTGTTAAAATCTCTATAAAATATCTGAAAATTTGATGTGCATATGTCTAATGATCATTTTTGACCGCCAAATGGCATTTTTTTTTACTTTTTTCGTTATATCTCCGAAACAGTTCTTTAATCAATTCTTTATCTTGTCAATACAAGTAAAATGTTTTTTGAATTATTGAAATCGGACGCTCCGTTCTCTTAAAAACTGATTTACGGTTTTCGGCACTTTTTGCCCCGTATCTCCGGAACGGCTAGACTTACCTTCGCCAAAAACTAATCAGCACGTCTCCTTATCAATACGAATCGAATGTTTTTTGAATTATTCAAATCGGTTGATCCGTGTTCCCGAAATCGTCGACGAAAATTTGTATCCGCACATACATACACACACGCACACACACACACACACACACACATCCATTTTTTCTAAGGTATGCCAAAATATTCAGAAACCTCTGAAACGTAAAGATATATAAAAATTTTCATTTTCGATTTTTTTGCGATTACTATAACTTACCCTACGGGAAGTTAATAATACAAATTTCTTTGATTATAATAATAAGTGATATATATATATTTGAATGATAATAGTTAGTTACGGGATCCATCTCGTACACATACAACTATATACGATTGCATACGACCGCAAACGACTGCAGACAACTGCATACGACCGTCACAAAAACGCATGCAAATCGTCACAAAAACGTACCTGTTATATAATCAATTGTTACCTATATAAGAGGCGGGATTTATATACTGATATGATTATTATATATCAAATTGACCGGTACACTTGCTAGTCGGGATTTTATTTTGTATATTATAAATATATTGTAGAATTAAAGAAATAAAGATTTACTTTTGTAACCAAGTATATAATTAGTTTTAAATTTTTTACAGAAAACAACATTGCATTTATGTTGCAGTCATTTCACAAAGAGACTGTCATATCATGCAAAAGAATTTGCAAATGGTAATCAGGAAATAATATCGTTAGCTGTAGGTCAATTATTTTTCATTTAGGTGAAAGATGTAGAGATTTAAACCATGCTCGAAAAATGTTCACTCATATTGTGTGGATTTTAGGTAGCAAATATCATAATGTACAAATAGATTTAGCAATCAAGGAAATAAATCTATTTTAAAATAATGACTCAGTGTCACACAAGACAATCTTGACTGATACTGATGTTTCAGAAATGAATGATCGTGAACCATGTCGAGATCTTTTACGAAATAGTCTATTTTATAAAGATTTCCTTCATATTAAATGCGAAGCCGAAAAGATTATGCCGAAAGAAGGATTTACTAATCGTTTTTGCTTTCCAGGTTTCCTAAATTATGTAAAGGACAGGTATATTCCAATTATACCTTTATGGTCAGTTCTAATGCTAGATAATGACAGAAAACATTTGTATTCAAATACTGCTGTCGAATTATTTTTCAATACATTAAAGAACAGTATCTGCCATGGTAATAAATATATGAAACCGTCACATTTCATAGATATAATTGAACATTTGATGACGCTTTACAATAATGATTTAATAATAAAAGTTATATTAGAAAAAGAAGAAGAAATGCAAGTCAAAAAAATTAAGCATGGAAAACAATATTTAAAAAAATGAAAAAACCAACACAGTAAATAAAGTAACCGAAAAATTAAATAAGGGCCATAGCACGACAGTAGATATTAGAGATGCAAAGGAAACATAGAACAAAAAATCTAATAATCCGGTCAATTTTTACCGATGTAGGAAAAATGCTTTTCCTTAATCAAATAACTCTGCTGACTCTAGTACAGATCTAAAAATAGGTTTGTATCCTAACAATAATTGTTAACGTAGCTATAGATTTTCATTTCTATATAAAACCTTCATGTATAATAGGGATATATTGTATACTATAGGATTTTTTGGTAAATATGCCATTAAATTGAATAATTTTTTTACTTTATATGAAAATGAGTGGTTAGATGACATAATCATCGACTCTTACTTAGCATCACTTGAATATGGTAGCAAAAAATTCAACATTTTAAGTGTTCATGAATATGATCATATTATAAATTACTAGCAAACCCGACGAACTCCGTTTCGCCACCAGATGGTTTCGTGAGAAAGATGAAGAAATTTTTTGTTTGTTTTATATTTTAAAAGGAAAAATTTGATTTTATTATACAACAGTAACGAATTTATTTTGATTGCAAAAATGAAGTGTTTTTTATTTGAACTTCTCTAAGTAAATGAAAGTGAATCCGCAAATTACCCATTTATGGAAGTGATCTTTGGTAAACCACATTTTTTGTTTTTTGGTCTGATGTTAACACAAACAAAGCGGATGGTTTTCCAACTCGTGAACAGGCACCGTATAACTGCCCATGTAAAAAACAATGATTTTCTAAATAATCTATATGAAATTTATCCCGCAAACACTAAGCGTTTGGCCTTGCGACATGTTATTGCGAACGCAAGGCGAACTGGATATTGCAATCGTTTGAAGTCAAACGGAAAACCAGTCAGAATCATTGGTATGTCACCAAATCGCCAGCAATTTTTGATTGAATGGTGAAATTCAGGGCGTGTACATCATTATTCTTTGCGGCAAGAATTGCTCGTTGACTTAACCAAGCATAATTCTGATAATTCTCACTAATGTCATTACTCGAATTTTTTAATTAAAGTGCGTAAAAATCCAGCAGCTTGCATTAAGGCACGATGTCATGCACAACTAATTTTCTTAGCTATAAACCTTGCGGAGCCCGAGACCTTTCCAACGAATGCAAAATTGTCGAAATCGGTTCGTGCGTTCTGGAGTTATTTCATCAGGAAGGAAAACCCGACTTATTTTTATATATATAGAAAATAATCTATTTGAAATTATTTAAAACAGTTATTGATTTTTATTACTCGAATTTTTAATTACGGTGCGTAAAGTTCCAGCAGCTTGCATTAAGGCACGATGCCATGCACAACTAATTTTCTTAGCTATACCCCTTGCGGAGCCCGAGACCTTTCCAACGAATGCAAAATTGTCGAAATCGGTTCGTGCGTTCTGGAGTTATTTCGTCAGGAAGGAAAACCCGACTTATTTTTATATATATATAGAAGACTAGCTGTAAGTGGAATTCTGTCTTAAGGCAATTAAGGCATCGTGCCTTAAGGCAAATTGCTGGAACTTCCCGTACCAAAAATTATTATTTTTTTAAAAACGATTAACATTTTTGAAAAAAATTTACTTCGAAAAAATAAGATTTTTGACAAACAATTAGACAAAAAATTACTTTTTTAAAAAAAAAAAAAATTTTAATTTTTTTTAAATTTTTTTTTTTTTTTGAAAAAAAATGTTTTCTTTATTTTGACATATTTTGAAAGATCTAAACTTTTTTTCAAAGCAATCGTACTGCATAAAGACGAAATATCAAACCGCGTAAGCGCCGCGTCGACGTCTAACGCGTAAACATTGGTACGGAACCCATAGGAATGTAAACCAAAATTATACTTATTGTTAAAATCTCTATAAAATATCTGATAATTTGATGTGCATATGTCTAATGATCATTTTTGACCGCCAAATGGCATTTTTTTTTACTTTTTTCATTAGATCTCCGAAACCGCTAGACCTGCCTTTATGAAAATTTGATCGGTTCTTCACCTTGTCAATACAAGTAAAATGTTTTTTGAATTATTAAAATCGGACGCTCTTAAAAACTGAGTTACCGTTTTCGCCACTTTTTGCCCCGTATCTTCGGAACGGCTAGACCTGCCTCCGCCAAAAACTAATCAGCACGTCTCCTTATCAATACGAATCGAATGTTTTTCGAATTATTCAAATCGGTTGATCGATGTTCCCGAAATCGTCGACGAAAATTTGTATCCGCACATACATACACACACATACACACACACACACACACACACACACACACATACATCCATTTTTTCTAAGGTATGCCAAAATATTCAGAAACCTTTGAAACAAATTTGAAATTTCTCCCCAACAGATCGATAGTTATAGTTGGGGACAATCAAAAATGCATACTGTTTATTAAATAACACTAAATGAAATTATATAGTAGTAAGTAGAATATAATTCATGGTATGAACATGAACTAAATTCAGAATTATCACTTATCAAATGCGAAAATAATTGTAATTTTACAACAATGTAAGCAGAGCTGCTTCATCTTAATATTGGTTCGTCTAGAACAAGTGATTCCCAAAGTGGTCCATGTCAACGAAGAGGGAATATGGATATCCACGATAGTGGATCACAACTCAACTTGTTAATATATATTTTATTATTAAGAAATCAATTAATAAATGTCTTAATTTGGATTAGTATCTTTACTTGAAATGTTTGCATAAGGAGATTGACTTGATCTTGCCATTGAAGACGGTGGAGAAATTGAATACACTAGAAATGTGTCTGAAGGATAACAACGAGTTATTCATTTATAAAAAATTGTTGGAAAAATTCGTGCAAGTAACTGGAATTAAATAGTATTCATAACATCATGATCTGCTTATCAACCAGAATAATAATTCAATACATCAAGCAGATCTGTATATTGTGATAAAGATGTAAAACTGCGAATGTTACTTCGACGATGTTATAAGAAGTTTTTGCGACCCAAATCTAGTAAATGAAAACAAATGAAGCGAAGTGACTGCCAACGATGAGATCCAATTCGAAGTCATCGAATATAACTTTTACGCTCTCCGTGACTCTAGGCGGCCCGTAGTCGTCTCTGCCGGTGCTCAAAGAGATTCTCTACGCCTCCACCGGGGTTTGACCAGCTCACCTGGTTCTGCGTCGTGCTACATGAATATACGTAAAATTTTGTGCAATATAATTTGTTGTATTAATTGTTGTATTTTCATGTTTTTGTATTAATTTCTTAAGCAAAAATCCGTGCATATCAGTGTTCATTTGTGTATAACAAATTTGTTAGTTAGCAGTCTCTGCTTATTGTTTATAAGAAACAGATTGCAGAATAAAATTATTTAATTTTATAAAAAAATAAGAAAAAAAATTTTAGCATTGATTATCATAATTGTTTTGAAAATGTAGCCCTGAAGATGAGTCAAACCAACACTCGAAACGTATACTATTCTAAGAAACATACAGACAACATTCCCTTATAAAACCTGAAAAATATAAATCAGCTGCTGATACTCTTCAACAAAAATAGTTTTGTTTAGAGAAATTTTCGTATGAAGCTTTTTTGCTCCGAAACCATTACTAGATATATGTAATTTGTTTACGTCAAAAGCCATGTCACATAAAATTGAAAGAAAAATGGTGCAGGTACATGTAGAAATCATTCCCTTTTTCAAAACGTATAAATCATATTGATATAAAAAATAAAATATTCGACCAGAGTTTACATGGTACAAGCAACCTCATAAAAAAGCATAATTAGATAAAATATGAATCTAAAACTTGAGCATTACAAACAATGAAACATATATGGAACTAAAAATATAAATTAAGTATTTTTGTTTCTAAGATAGAAATAGAAACTTAACCAATTACATCCGCAGTCTCTTGTATGTTCAAAAATAAATCTTATGCGACGTTAAATATGTATAGATTTATTATAGTGGCAAATAAAAAAAAAGTAAGTAAAATTATAAGAAACGTGTTTTACATATATCATTACAGCGATATTATGTGCTATTAGCAACTATAATTATATTATTAAATTGATTTTCATAATTTTACATTCATTTTAAAGTTACCACATTGAAACATATGTATGTATTGTAAAAATGTATTTGAGCGTTTGTAGTTTCCAAAATCTTAGTACTAACGAAAAACAAAGAATATGTTATATCTTGCAAGTTCAACCTACAAGTTACATGTGCTTATCATTGAATATTAAAAATTAGTTAAATATAATTTATTGCATTAAGAATAAATTATTCTTCGAGAGTTTCTTAATATTTGCAAATATCAATAGAAATTCTTAATATCGATTTCGAGTGCAAATTGATTTTATTCTGTTCGTTTGTGTTAGTTTTTCTTATAATATGCATGCTGAATGACATGTTTCAATTTCCTTCATATAAATGTAACAAATTTGGTGATAAATATCTCAAAATTATTGAATATCAAAATTGTTTATGCGGCGATCATTTTATTCAACATATGGTATTGATTTACGAAGAAAAATCATGTAGTAGCCAAATAGTTCCAAAATTAAACAAAAAAACTCATGAAGTATGAAGTATTCATACTTTGCATCCGCCTCAAATTTGATATCTCGTTCATGTGATAAATCCAGGGCGGTTTTTTCTATGTGGTCGAAAACTACTTTGAGTAGTTGACAATCATAAAGATAGAGACACGAATGTCTTTGACTGGATTGAAACTAACAATTGAGATGTTTCAAATAGTATGGCACAATAAACCCATCAAATCATTGGCATCACAATAAACATTACAAATCAAATTTTCCTTTTCATAGTCATGTGTGACTTTTCAACAATTAGAGCAAGAATATTATAATTATCTTCAGCCATAAAGTTCTGTAAGATGGCATCTTATTTGATAATCATAATTTATAAATCAAAATCGAAATTGTACATAAAATACCGTGTTTTATACACTAAATCCTCAAATCAAATTCAATTCTTCCATGACATGTTTTATGCTCATGTTGCAAAATTTGCTTTTTTCAAATATTTATATCATCTTTCATTTTAAAAGAAATGAGTCATTATTGTAAATATTACTCACATTGCTTACTATTTTGTTTCCCATCTAGAAATACTTAATTGTTCTGGTTCCAATAGAATTGCAATTTGGTTCCTATATTATCATTCGTCAGTTATTGTTGAACCTCAATAACAGTGCTTTTATTTCAATTCAGTCATTATCTTTTGTTTCATGTACGTAATAATTTATCATTCCATTTATAATATTCCTATTACCATAATCTATTATCGTAACATCTCCTATGATTTATTTTATTTCCAAATGTGTTTTGTTAGCATTCAACAAATAAAGTTTCTTCATGACTGCTATATATTTTAACTAATTTTACATATTCAAGGAATAAATCACACATTATTTAGTTTTATTATCACAACATTGATTTCAAAAAAAATAACAATTCGAGAAAACTACCGACACTTTAAAATTTACAATATAATACATACTGACTTACTAACGCGCTTGTACATTTATTTTTGCTTAACAAGAAACTCATGGACAAATAAAATTATAGGTAACATCCGGACGATATAAAAATAATTTAAAAAATGTCACTTTCTAACAATGTTCTAGATTTACTAAAATATTAGTTATGCTTTTTATGTGCTGGATTGGCATGCAAAACTCTACCAAATAAAAATAAGAAATTTGAAAAGAAACAATTATTTAAATTTAATATATTTAATTAAATTAAATTACAGGGCAGTAAATATCTTTCAGCTTATGTTCTTAATTCAAAAACTTTATTTTCTTTTAATTCAAGATGTATAATTTGATGTTGCCTCTTACAATTCTAGTATTCTACTAATATTTTTGGATTTTGAGTTCTCCTGCATGGTGCACTACTGGTAACAACCTGGTGATACTTTAATGGCAAGTATTACCTTGATAGGATTTCCATTAAAACATTGTGGCATAAGAGTATTGTTTCACTCATCTTCAGTTGAATTTTCGACAAATAAAGTTTTGATAAGTTTTTCTGACCGTATATAATTGGTTTTAGCAAATTACATTGAAACACTATCGCAAATATTCAGTTTTATCAATGTAATCTTGTTTTGAATCGAGTAAATAAAAAGGAAAATTTAGATAATACTTCTTATACATGGAGTACATTAAATTATTCTAGAATGTCTCTCAAAAATTCTAGAATTACGCGGTTACAACTTTGCATCCAGTCGACGAGAAAAATTCGCATTGTTATGATTTAATGATGCTAATACTTGAGCTCAGCACTTGGAAAGTGATAAAGCTGCTCCAATACGAGGCATTTGGACTATGTTGAATAGTAATTTAGCAAAACATTACAAGCCGACAGAAAACTTGACAATTGACAAATCCACAAGCAACTTTATCCATATCGAAGTACAACTAAATTTACTCATTGTTAGTATATTCCGTCAAACCCCGCTAAATTAAGCCCGGTATTAATGTATGGTGGATAGATGTGGCACTTAGTGGTATCGCATAAAGGATCCGGTAGAAACATTCCAATGAATATTTACTTCAGCAGTCTTCCACTGGCAATATTTTTACTATCTTCGAATTTGACAATTGTTAGCACCATCAGGCAAAATAAAGCTTGCTTTTTTTAAATCAAATTAGAGAAATAATTTAATGAAATAGTGAATTTGTAAATTAAAATGTAATTCAAATTGCGCAACTTTTCGAGTTGTCGATATCAGCAGTATAACTTCAATAAACAAGCAATTGCTTTATTATTCACACCCCCATTGACCTAGCGTAAGATCGGACAACATTACACGAAACTAGCCGAAGTTTATCGAGGACGCTCAAAATTGAGTTATTATAAAAGCATATTCTTATCTATGGGCATATTGTTTCGCCGGTCGCGTTGTGTTTTTTGCACATTAACTATCGCAATCGCAATATACAGCAGGATTAAGTTGGCTAGAGAAATATACTTTTTACAGGGTTAGATGTTATGCTTTCAGAATTTATTTTCATCATTTTTTTTTATATTTATCAATTTCACAAAATTTGCTAAGATTGCGATTTTATAATTTGTATTTTGTCAAACTTATTAATCTTTATATACCGACAACAAATTAATCATAAATCAACAAAGTTTAGTTTGGTGTTATTTTAAAAAAACATCGGTTGATACAGCTGAATGCAATTTTTGCAAGAAACAACTGAAGTGCTGTGGAGAGAGTACTAGCTCAATTCGAAAATATTTTAAGACTATTCATAGTATTTTCGATAACGAGAAAAACTCTTCCGAAACTTCAACTTCTAGAAAGCGACAAAGGTAAATAATTCACCAGGTTTTAATATTTTATCAATATTCATTTACTAATAATCTTTATTTAATTGAATCTTTTTGGGGCAACGAAGTGCACAATCAAGTATAAATTTTCATAAAATCTAATTTGGAGCACATTAGAATTAATATCAGCTTATACGAATTTAACATGTAGTGATATGAAAAACAATATTTTTGCTTAACATATATTCAGACACAGTGCCAATTACAGCGACTTTTTGCATGGATTTTTTGTTATATGTGTTAGTTTTCAATCCTTGATAGAAATAATAAATTTTTCACAAATTGTTTTGAAACTAATAGTTGGTATGACTATGGTTCTACCAAATATTGTGGAAGTTGCATTAGTTATCCAACACAATACTCATAGTTTTGAATAACTTTACTTAAATAGTTCTGAATAACAAATGCTAAATGCATAAATCATTCTGTTTCTGAAACTTTTTATAGTGTCGCTAATACTTTTATAATAAATAGCACAACGCAAATTCTCGAAGGAGTTTATGTTTCAACCAGATATAAATTCAATGTCAATGATATAAATTAATATAAAACTTAAATATCATATTTTTTTATAATAGTCCATCATTGGTCCTATTGATTGTTCAACTTTGATCAATCTTTAGAATTTTTTATCATTAAATACATATACACATAAATAATGCTAGTGAATAAACATATTTCACTGTTTTAGAACGTTGAAGAAGAGGTAGAGATCTAGAGTGACTCTGATGATATTAGCATCACCTCAGCCGATTCTCAAACAAGTTCATTGACGCGGATAAAAATCACAGGAGCATTTCGAAGCAGCAAGTATTTGGAAGAAAGGAGTGAGAAAATCACATGCTTACTTGCTGAAATGATTTCAACAGATTTGCTACCACTAAGCTTTGTGCATTGGAAGGGATTCCAGAAATTTATGAAATTTCTCGAACCTATATAAAAAAATTTCATCAAGAGGTACTGCTTTGAGTCGAGTAAAATTATTATATGACAACAAGAGACCAGTGAAGTTAAGAATTTGTTGTCTGAAGCAAAAAATGTGGCAATCACAAGTGATATGTGGACATCAATGTCAGCAAATTCGTATATGACTATTAATGATCATGTAATAGACAGTACATGGAAGTATAACAAATGACATTATCCACAATCGAAGTTTCTGAGAAGCATACTTCAGAAAATTAAAAAAATAAATTGAGTGAACTGTTGTTCATGACAATGCTGCAAATATTACAGGGGCTGTTTTGAAGAACATGAACTTGTTTGGTAATAGCATACCCTGTTTTACACATACCCTACAACTTTGCATTAAAAAGGCCTTTTCAAATGGTAATATTCATGATATTGTAAAGAAAGCTGGAAATGTAGTAAGTCTTTTTCATCATTCTAGCTTAGCCAATTATAATTTGAAAGAAAAGCAAGAGCGAGCTCGTACTTATTTCAAAAGGTCTTAAGATCACTACTAGCATTCCTGTTATCGCCCATTCATGCTCAGCAATTTCAAGTCAAACAGCTGTTCTAATGTTTGTCACAGAGCGATCATTGAGAACAGATGAAATTGCTGGTCGTTTTTATAGCAGTCTTTCAAGCATGTGGTAAGTGCTTCAACTGCCAGTACATAAGTTAAAGCTCATTTCCACCTCAGTGGTTATGTTAATAAGCAAAATTGTCGCATCTGGGGCACAGAAAACCAGCACGTCGTCGTAAAGAAGCCAATGCACCCACAATGAGTGACTGATGTGAATTGGCCACCAAGAAGCTGCGATTTGACGCCATTGGATTATTATCTTTAGGGTGGAAGATAAATGTTATGCCAACAATCCAGAAACAATTCAAGACCTCAAGACCGAAATTTAAGCTGCTATTGCTGAGATAATGCCCGAAACAATCGAAAATGTACTCAAATATTGGGTGGATCGAATGGAGTACTGAAATTATTTTTCATAAATAAATGTCATGAATCAACCTATTAAATAAATTTTCAACCATTGAAAAGCCATATATAACATCATCACATAGATTTATAGAAGCAAGTATTCTGATTGTCTATTGGATAATAAATAATGAAAAAAAACATTGAAAAATATTGAGCCTGTATATATATATGTTTCAATGTATATTAAATTTTTACGTTAGAGTCTGTAGGACAAGAATATGCTAAGGAGGCTGAAACAAATTCAGTCTTAGAATCAAATCCAGCTTCATCAACCCATACTTCAGGTAATAAGTACAGAATGATATTTAAATTATAATTTAAATGTTTCATACATAAAAAATATATATTGAATTCTATAAAAATATGCTTTTTTATGCGTTAATGTTTTGTCTTTTTATAAATGTTTATTATTTATTAATTTAGACAAAACAAAAATAAAAGTTTCACATGAAGCATTAGATCAGTAACAATGACAATTAACTACTTTTATGTCTGACGACGCGCCGGCATATTACAATGCGTGGTCATCTATCGTGACCCCAACAGACAACACTTGCTTTGTTCATGGCAAGTCTCAAAAAGCTGGAAGAGAACTCTAAATGCTAAAATTAAAAATACCCAGAGACAGACAACCGTTTTCAATGATTTATTGAGAGTTCGAGCAATTCTAAGTGAGCGTGACTTTTGGTCCGAATCATATTACTATGTCATACACCTCGAAGAAGATACAGAAACCAGATTATTTGCTTCATATTTTAGAAAAAAAAAGTATGTCAGCCGTGCTATGTCATGAGCATATTGCTTCGGGAAAGGTTTGTGAATTAGCACAAATATGTTTCTTGAAAATTATCACAACAAATTAAAGAGCAGGCTTTTAGGACGAAAATACTGCAGGCATCTGGACAGAGCCGTTGACAGTGTTATAAAAGTTGAAAGAGATGCATTTCATCAGAGAAACCTAAGACTGAATGGCAATGCCATGCCATATCAGGAAAGACAGAGACAAGTAAGCATAAGCATTGGATAAGCATTGTTGATTGCAATTGCGCGGGCGTTCACAGGTCACCTTAATATAGAAGACTACGCAGATAAGTTTTAAATATTATATTCCCAAGTGCTATCAGGATCGATGTCGCGCACTTTATAAAAAAATATGCTGTGTTTTTGAAAAACATCAACAAGCGCGTTAAAATATTTTATTTAGGGGCAATTGGACAATTGATACTATGTAGAATTATTAAAGATGCTTGTGATATTTTAACGTCGATTTTTACAATTGCGTTGTCTGAAACAGATAGAAATTTATAAAGCGGAACTGAGACCGCTTGCGATGAGCAAAGAAGAAAAACTATTAAAATTATTTACTAACACTGATTTTGAAAATATTGAAAATTTAGAAATTGATGAACAATGCACAGAAAAAAAAGTGCTCTTAGATAATGAATGGAGCACTTGGGGTAGATCCATCTTTTCGAATGTCAAATTAATAGTTGAGGCTAATTTGGGTAATAGAGTGAATGCACATTACTGTCCTGAATTGGTCGAACAACTGTTAAAATATGTAAAACTGCTTTCCCTCTCGAGTAATATGTTCAGAGATAAGATTGGTGTACTGGCTTCAAGTGCTCCTGTAGAAGGAGAATTTAATAAATTAAAATCATTAATATTAAAAAATTCACATATGCGCATTGATAATTTTTTACATGAGCATGTGAATTATTTGAGCGGTACACTAAAAATTGTGGACGCCAAATTTATCGAGAAACCCATACTAGTCCCAATTGACGATAACTGTGTGCAAGGCAGAAAAAAGGACAAAATGACAAACAAATGCCAAATTTGCCAAAATTATGTCTACCTCAATTCGAAGTGCTCTATTGTTCTTAACGATTTTGAAGATGAAGCTCGTGTATGTATTGGATGCACAACTTCAAAACAAACAACAACTTATGATTATGATGGGAAGTAGACAACGAGAAAATTGGGGTGGACAAGCAGATCGTGCTGGGTCCTTATATCTTGGAGAAAATGTCCATATCATAACCGATGCACTACTTAGCAAAAAAGCGCCTAAGCTGCCTATATTAAAAATGGAAATGATATTAGCTTAAGTACAATAAAAATAAATAAAGTAGAAGATCACCAGATAATAAACACTTGCACTTTTGACAGCTTGTTCCAAGTTTTACTAGCCGCAGGACAAGACAATAGCCATATTTTAAAATATTTTGAAGTCAATGCCGACAAAACTGCCTTATTTAAATTAATTATTGATGTCATATCAAATGGCATCACCCAAACATCATATAGGCAGCGGGGTGAATTACTTGCAAAAATATTTAGTGCATCAGCCATAGGGCAGATCAAAACAATAAACTGTGAAAGTAATGTCAAATATTTAGCGGGTGTTCCTTTAAATAAAACTCCAAGCTTCCATGAAACTACTACTTGTAATTTTTTATGTACTCCGCAGTATAAAAAATGGTCTGTTGATTCATTTGAAAACACTAAAATATCCGATGATTTTGACCAAATTATCACACAAATAATAAATCTGAATGAACGTCCATGTATTCGAGATAATTGTTTGGGGACAGAGAAGCAAGTGATTTCCGGAAGAGGTGAGTTATTCAAAATATTAAATTTTAAACAAATTTTATATAATGCTTTAGTAATATTAATCAATAATTAAATATTTTTCAATAATAAATACGTAGAAAAAAAATTAAAACTCGCCCTTTTTTCAGGTGGCATAATAGTTTTTGACCTTTACTCGACGAGTAAAGTTGTTCAAAAAACTTGCATCAAAGACACCAAGAAAAATTTTATTAATCCGTATAATAACAATTTATATGAATTAATAGAAATAGTATCATACAAAAGTGTTAGTAGAAGCGCAACTGGCCATTATACTGGAATATGTTTAAGAGCTAGTTTGAGTATGATGACTTAAACAAAAAAAATTCTAGATGAATATCTAGAGTTGTGTCATAATGAGGGAAGTTAGCAAAATTGTGACAACAACAGGTTCATATTTCATGCCTCATCAGGAAAGTTTACCTATCAAATTAAGAGTAGTGTTTTACGTTTCGTGTAAAGCATGAGCATAGATGTCCTGGAATTTTCTTTATAAAATGCCCGTGTCGCTCATTACATCTCTGCGCAAGTAAAGCATGTTCTGAATTACCAGCAGTATGTGAAAAATTACCACTGCTTGTTTATAATCATTTTTCAGTAAGTTCAAAACGACATTATGCATATAAAGGAACTCAATCCATTTTGGATTTAAAACAACAAAATTTTATAACCTGCTCAGACCTGCTGGTTTTATCACTTCGAGCAGTGATATTTCAATCAATTAAACCATGAAGAGGGCTGCAGAAAAATTAATGAAAAAAAGAAGTGATGGAACAACAGATGAAAAGGAATCTGAAGTTGCAAAAATACTTCAATACTTCCGAAATCCAATAATAATTTTTACTATACTATAATTTTTTATTGTGGGTTTTACCAAACTTTACCAATTTAAATAGGTTGTTCCAGTCTGAAAAGCCAATTATTGTGTCAGTTCATAAGAAAATTAAACATATTTAGATCTATTAAAAACATATATGGATAATGAGTACATAAATAGAACACCTATATATAATATTGATCCATCGACATGATTACTATGTTGGAGTAAAAGTTTTCAAACATTTCAACAAAGCAGACTTTTCAAAACACTCTCTTTCACAAGAATAATTGCATTTTATAATACGAGGATGTGAAGAAATAAGAAAACGATTTGATTTTAATGATACGATATTTAAAAATTTATCAGTAATTGATCCTGCTGATGCATTGAATGGTAAAACGGCCCAATTACAGCAAGTTAGCTACCATTGAATGAGTAAACTGTCGCGATTATTAAACTTAAGTCAAATTCAAATGATTGATAATGAATGCCGAAGGTTTCATAGCTTTAAATTGCCAGATGATATTCATCTTGATAATCCTGTAGATAATTTTTGACACAAAATTTTAATTTACAGAGATAAGATGTTTGTTTGGAATTTTGAAAATCTAGCCAAATATTTCTTAAATAATATGTCGAAGGGATGAACGCGGTCTGGTGCGCTAAATGTTTTATAGACTAAATAAGTAATAATGTAAGCTAAAAGATGTTATGGGCGGCAGCGCATTGGAAGCTGTCCCCAAACCGAAAGTAGATTATTACTTATTATGTGATTAGTGTATGATGTGACAGGTTTGGACACTGGTGGCACTGTGAGTCTAGGATAAGTTTAGAAAAAGTCAAATATTTGTGAATATATATTGTTTAATTATGTCAACAAAACAAAAGCCTGTCATTACTAGTATTAAACAAATATTAATTAGTTTCCCAGCTATTTGTGAGTCAACTGATAAAAGGTAAAAGTAATTTAAGTGACGCATAATCAAATAATAAAACGAATTAAAATAATCCGTAACAAGTGGTAAAATAATTTTTAACACTATGTGCGGCTCATCTATTGTCAAAATAGATTTAAATAGGTTCTAAAAACAATTTTAAAAGTTCGATCAACCTTTCGATATAAACATATTAAATCTCTTCATTGTGCTCAGGAATACATATTGGCCAATCAGTGTATTGGTCTTATTTACCAAAAAACCGTAGAACCCTGCAATTGCTATTCACTAATTGCGAGGTAGACTTTGAAGGTCCGATTACTCGGACATCGTCCCACTGAAGGCTATAAAAAATCAATGGATATATATGCCAATTTGCATGCTTTAGTATGCGAGCTGTTCATTTGGAGCTTGTATCTGATTTGACTTGTAAATGCTTTTTAGCTACATTGAGACGGTCGTGGAAAACCTACGAATATTTATTCAGACAACGGCATTAACTTTGTGGGAGCGCCGTCCGAAATTAAAAACATATATCACTTAACGATAAAAACTATCTTATGGAAATTATGAACCACTACATGATCAATTAGCATTTTATTTCTGCAAACCACCCCATTTTGATGGTATTTGGGAAGCGGATATAAAGACGAGTTTTATGAAATGCATGTTTAACATTTGAAGACTTAATTAATCTTCCATATATTAAAAAATTCAACAAAATTTACGAATCTAAAATAAACTTGTCAAAAATCATCTTAAACGAAACACTTATCAATAAATGGTTAAAAAATCTAAAATTCATATTTCAGAGAGACTACTCTATATTTTTGAGCTAGGCCCAAATTTTGCCATTCCGAACAATTGTCATAACTTCATTTTATCGTCTTTATCTTTTATTGTATAGTACTTAGCAGATTAGAATCAAGTCTACATAATATTAAAAATCTTGAAATCAAAACTAATACCTGTCCAGCTTTTCTTAAAAAATTTCTCTCGTTTATCAAATCCTTTAACGCAAAAGAAATTTGATGATATAGACATTCTCAGAGACATGAAGATTTTCAGAGGCACAAGAAAATACTAACATTTCAATCACAAGGGCCGACAAGGAGAAGATTTCATTTATTTTAGATAAAACTACGTACCTAGTCCCGGAGTTAATTTCAGGCAAAAAAAAACATTAATTCTGATTCCGCCGATTGCATTAACAGTGCCTTTCACAAATATGTGAACAACTTAGTTTCCAACAAACAAATTAAACAGCAAATTTCACTTACAATTAAAAACCTTCACGTCCTCTACTACAAACTCTACTGCCTTCCCTGAATACATGAACATAACGTTCCTTTTAGACCTGTTGTTGCTGACCTGAACTCCCCTCATTCAAAATTCGCTAGATATCAACAATATACTTTCGTTAGTCACTGTCAAGTCTCGCTTTTTCGTAAAAAACAACTTCTTTCAATTGGTCAATAATCTTTGCGATTCCACAATACCTAATAATTCCTTAGTTAGTCTTGACGTAGTTTCCTTATTCACCAACGTTCCCTTACAATTAATTTTAGGTGCTATCACTATTAAATGGGATAAAATCTCATGTCATACAACGTTATGACTGCATTGGTTTCTCGAGTCAATTAAATTTATAGTTTCTAATACTTATTTCGAATTCAACGACCAGTTTTACCTTCAAATCTTTGGCACACCTACGGGCTCTTCAATATTTCCAGCACTCGCGAACTTTTTCCTACAATTTAGATCTTCAGTTTTATTACAGATACGTTGATGACATTTTCACTTACGTTTCCACTGACAATATTAAACTTTTACTTCACAGTTTTAACTCGGTTTAACGAGCACCTTTCCTTTACCTACGAAAAGAAACGATACAATTCTATTAGCTTCCTGGGCATGAAAATTATAAAAACTACAGGCAATCGGATTATTACTAATTGGTACCAAAAACCTACTTGGTCAGGCAGGTATTTAAACTTTCATTCTTACTACCCCTCTAGTATGAAGATAGGTACTATTATCAATTTAAACGAACTCCCCAGCCTTCTCTCAAATAATCAATTTTGGCCTTCCCTATTTATCCCTAATTCGCACGACTTTAATAAACAATTCATATCCTCCTCATCTCATTAACTCCATCACTACCAATAGACTCAAAGTTCTCAATAGTATGAATTCCTCTTCTTTCCCTATTAAAATTTCTTAAGACAATTTTATCGGTAACGTTTGTCTAGCATATATAAAAGAACTTTTCCCACTTACACAAAAAAATACCACAACATAAAAACAATTCCAAAAACAAAAACCAATATAAAACAATGCTGACAAATAACATTAATGACCTCAAACATAACATAATTTTTTACGCCTTGCGTCCCGGTAAAAGTAATATTTGTCCCGGTTTTAGGTGTTTTGAACCAAGTTTTTAAAACAGTGTTGATTGCCAATATTTTTTTTAAATATATTTTAAGTAGAAAATTTGAACCGAAAAAATGTGCATGTAAGTTTTTAGCACATCAACTATAAAAACTATGAGAAATCAAGTGTTTTATTATATTATAATATCTATAAATTTATTTAACAACTGTAATTAGTTTTTTTCAACTTAATGCCACAATAAACATGTTCTCTTATAGACCAGTCATTTTGAGGGATATTAAAAAAGAGATATATTAAAATGGGTGGTAAATCCAGTGATGAAATTTGAAAATTGAACAAGCCAGCATAAGTAAACAAAACCATTTAAGATAGAAAATATATAAATAATAAAATTATATCAGATCACCAAGTTTTATCAATATATTTTGCCTACTACTGACAAAATGTGTCTTAAAATGTTTCATAGATTACAGCATATTTAATTATTGTCATCAAATTAACTCTGTTATAAAAAAAACATGCAAACACTTACTGAATTCGATCCCTTATTCAAGTTACCTCAAAATGCTCTTAAATATATATAGGATGATTTTGTTATGTAAAAAATTCCTCATGTTGAATAGTATTTCTTCACCGACACCTAAAAATAAAAATTATAATATTTCATATAAAAAATAAAGATATTAAGTTGTTCCAAAAGTAGTTTCAGTTTTTATAGATTTTTTAACAAGTCATTTTTGTGTAATAAATGAAATACTGTATTAAATTATGTATTGGCCATTTAACTCAGACATCTTCATTCAAATTTCTAGAAGTAGTGTAATTCCAAGATCATAAATTTTTTGGTTGTTATTAATAAAAAAATGATGAAGGTGCTTCTTGACCCCCTCATTTGAAGCAAAGGTTTTACAGTCTAATAATTATTTTAGTAACAGAAACAAATAATAGTCCGATTATGATGTCTGAGAAATACGGTGGGTGTAGCATTATGTCCCATTCACGGTATAGAAGTTGAAGTCATACCATATAGTTCATTTTCCGTGAAGTATATCTTATAGTTTATTCAGCTGATCACAGCAGGCATCTGAATTAACCGTTATGCTAACTTGAAATAACTGAAAACAGACATGACTTAAAATCTCACCAAACATAAGCATCAACTGTTTCTAGTAAATATCGGCTTGCAACTGGTTTGAGAATGTTCTTCTTTTTTGTTTCATGAGCAATTGCATGAGATATATTGTATTCAGCCCATTTTTCATTCCTAGTAGTGATTTTCTTCAAAAACCAATCATTTTCAGGGCGCTTCAGAAGTGAATTGCAGACTTTAATTCAGCGACACAGGTTTTTCTCTATAAGAACCTGGAAAACTCATACATTGAGCTTTGATAAAATTCTTGACATTTCGAGTGGTCATGAACAATTGAATTTAATAATTTTTATCATTTGTAATGTTTTTCACAGTTAAACAGTAAAATATGTTGACAATGCAGCTAATTGTTTCCATATTTACAGAGACAGTATCCAACAACAACTGTGCATAATAAATCAGCATTTTTCACATACCTTAATACAACCTTAACAAGTTTCAAATTATATAATAATAATAAGGCTCAAGTATGATGTTAGTTTAAAAAAAAAAAATACAAATAAATATGTGGAAAAACAACGAAGCTACTTTCCAAACAACTATTGTTTGGATTCTCATTTTAAATAGTATTAAAAACGATTTCCATTTTAAATGGGATTAAAAAGAAAGAAAAGATGAAATGCATACAAAAGAGATTGTTAAAATATATTTAACATGTGCTTTGTCATAACCTCACCTTGAAATTGAAACAATATCGAAGAACAACGAAGTACGTAATCACTTAATAATCATAAATAAGACAAACAATAAGTTTAAAATTAAATTAATAGCGTGGCACATGAACGAATATGAAATTCACAAGCAAATGAAGAATAAAATGTTGTTAAAGTTCTTTGCTTTATTCACAAATTAATCTAATAATGTTAATGATTGATACTAACCATAAGCCTGTAAATAATTATATCGCGAATTAAGGTCATTCATCGTCCATTAAAGCACTGAACATAAACAAAATACAATTAATATCCAAAACCCTAGGCAATATAATACCCGAAACAGACATGTTGAAACACATCCGAAGCACCGAGCGACATAAATTACGTTAAACGAAGAGCAACGAAGTAACTCGGAGAACAAATGTAAGGGTGTCGGCACACTACCATAAAGCGACGTACGACAATCGATTGGCTCCGAGCGTGACTGCAGCGCCAGACTAAATGTGTACTACGTGTGAACTAGTTGGGGGTCAGTGCGTGCTTTACTTGTGTTTTTAGACGTTTTTAAAGAAAAAAATTATTGAAGAAATATTATTAATAAGTTACAACAAGAAAGAGAAAGTTGAATAGGTAATATAATTTTTTAAATTTACTTGAACGTACTTAAAACACAGGCAAGTATGATAAAATAAATAAAGAAATATAGTAAATATTTATAAGGTTAAGTTGCGTAAAAATTTTGAATTATTAGGAATAGTCCTAATAAATGAATTATAATAACGATGAAAATATTTTTTCAATAGATTAAGTAAATAATATTTTTGTTTACTAGTCTTTTTATTAATTTTGGCCAAACTTAAGACATGGACATTATTATAAAGACAGGATTTGAGTCCATTACCCGCCAAATAAAGTTCCAGCCGGAGACAATGACCAAAGATAAAAAACTAGTTGATGCTGGACATGTGAGAAAAGTCGAGGAACATCGACGAAACTTTGGAAGTTTTTTAATAAAATCTCGAATCTTCGACAAACATCAGTCTATGCTAAACCATATGCTACATCCGTAGACGTAATGCACCTTTAGATAATTCATTTCTTATATTATATAATTATTTAATTATAATATTATAATTATTTCTAACTATTATATAATTAATATATTGTTTCATTTTAATTTTATATAAACTCTGAACGTTGTGTGACAAATGTCAACTGTAATTGTGTATATAATGAGGCACGTAAGATAATAAACACATAGGTGTATATAATCTGTTTAACAGGAGGTCAAAATTTGGGAATGAGACACCAGCTAGATCAATGAGTTCTTGATCTTTTGTCGCTGATGAAAATCCCCTGAGGATTTTATTATCTGCTTGACTTTCCTTATCAGCAAAGGTTTTTTGATCATTACCGCATTTATTATTAACAATTTTTTTATCACTGACATGCATTTTTATCGGCCTAGTATCTACAACACTACAACTATTTCTGTTTGAGTTTCAGCACGACACAAATTATTTGTTATATAATGGTTGCAAATAAATGTTTGTGAGTTGACATCAGAGTTTGAGTAAAAATCAACTTGACACTCTTGGTCAACTTTTAGATATACAATCGGAGGAGGATCACATTCATTTATCACTTCCATTGATTCTTGTATAGTGAGTTCAGAAGTTGATGGATGGTGGAGGTGTTTTACGGGTAATTATACGCTTGTATCAAAAAATATTAAATTATTGCAGTTAAATTATTAACATTGATATAGTTTTAATCGTAATTTCATTAACTTTTTGAGTTTTATAAATTGCAGGGAAGATTGTCGGAACGAAGCTAGGACTCAATACCTCGTCCGATTTTTTTCCTCCAATAAAATGTGCACTGCAAATGCGATCATAGGGCTTGGGAACCCACGGTGATCCTACAGCACTACAAATATATATTTTCCATTATTTCAGCATTGTATTAATTAAACTGTTTGCAAAATAAACAATTTAGGGCTATGTGATAACTTTTTTTTTAATCATAAAATTATAATTATTATATAATAAAATGTAATATATAGATAATTTATGCATGCATATAATAAGTTATGCATAGTTATACAATATATAAATATATATTTTTTATTATTTCAGCCTTGTTTGCAAAACATTTTTTTCTAATAAGCATTGAATCTTAATATTATAACAATTTATTGACTTATAATTTTTTTTTTGCTAAACATAACAATTTTACAACTATTCATAATACTCCTAATTGTATTTTTATAACAATAAGGTTGATAAGTAAGTATCATACTTTATTATTCTAACCGCAGCGATCCACTTTTCCCGTTGATTTGCTTTCTACTTAGTTGTAGAAAATGTATAGAATTTGCAGTCACTTTTTCTGCTGGTATTTCTACAACCCACTACACAACAGCTATGGTGGCTCATTTTTAATTATCTTACTTAAATTTGAAATAAACAAATATTTTATGTGTTTTTGTTTAAAATTTCGGTTATAACAGCCTCAATTAATGCTCCAAGTTAGCCACTACAAACGCTTCGATCGATTTGACTTCCCCTTCCAAGTCTTTGCACATAGCCAATATAAGATCGCTTTCTCGGTCTATATTTCGCCACGTTTTTTTTTTCAGACCAATCTGGCAATTTGTCCGTGTTAGTTGAAGCTACAGAGGGCATTAGTAGACTGAACGGGTGCGTATAAAAATTACTATAAAAATGCACCAATATTATGTAGACCGATGAAATTCGAAATTAAAAAAAAAGAAAATTAAATTTTTAAAAGCATTTATTATTCACAAAAATATTTTACATTATATGATAACACTACATAGTAGTTTTCTTTATAAGCAATGCTTAAGTAAACTCATTATAATTCAATTTAAGGTTATAGGTAAAATATATTACGGTATATGTCACTATCCAGAAGACAGTTGCGCTCTGAATACGGATCTCCAATGAAACCTAAATAATGACACATTATAGAGTAAAAATATTATCACTAGTGATGTGCCGACTCGAAAATTTCCTGATTCGAGTGATTCGAATCAGAAAAAACCTGATTCGAATCATGATTTGAATCAATTCGAATCAAGTTCATATATAAACAATTATAATTTAAGACAAGAAATAATATCACTTTAACAATTTTATAAGTGAATTTATTAATTTAGTAAGCAATTAATTCCAAAAAGTGCAGAGATTAATACATTTATATTATATCTTCTATATATATAAAAATAAGTCGGGTTTTCCTTCCTGACGAAATAACTCCAGAACGCACGAACCGATTTCGACAATTTTGCATTCGTTGGAAAGGTCTCGGGCTCCGCAAGGTTTATAGCTAAGAAAATTAGCCGTGCATGGCATCGTGCCCTGATGCAAATTGCTGGAACTTCACGCACCGTAGTTAAAAATTTGAGTAATAAAAATAATCAATAACTGTTTTAAATAGTTTCAAATAGATTATCTACATATATATAAAAATAAGTCGGGTTTTCCTTCCTGACGATATAACTCCAGAACGCACAAACCGATTTCGACAATTTTTGCATTCGTTGGAAGGGTTACGGGCTCCGCAAGGTTTATAGCTAAGAAAATAAGTTGTACATGGCATTGTGCCTTAATGCAAGCTGCTGGAACTTCACGCACCGTAATTAAAAATTCGAGTGATGACATTAATGAGAATTATCAGAATTATGCTTGATTAAGTCAACGAGCTCAATTGTTGCCGCAAAGAATAATGATGTACACGCACTGAATTTCACCATTCAATCAAAAATTGCTCGCGATTTGGTGACATACCAATGATTCTGACTGGTCTTCCGTTTGACTTCAAACGATTGCAATTTCCAGTTCGCCTTGCGTTCGCAATAACAAGTTGCCAGGCCAATCGCTTAGTGTTTGCGGGATAAATTTCAAATAGATTATTCAGAAAATCATTGTTTTTCACATTGGCAGTTATACGGTGCCTGTTCACGAGTTGGAAAACCATCCGCTTCGTTTGTGTTAACGTCAGACCAAAAAACAAAAAATGTGGTTTACCAAAGAGCACTTCAATGAAACGGATAATTTGCGGATTCACTTTCATTTACTTAGAGAAATTCAACTAAAAATCACTTCATTTTTGTAATCGAAATAAATTCGTTACTGTTGTACAATAAAATCAAATTTTTCTTTTTCAAATATAAAACAAACAAAAAATTTCTTCATCTTTCTAACAAAACCATCTGGTGGCGAAACAGAGTTCGTCGAGTTTGCTAGTATATATATATAATAATAAACTTGCTACAAATATAACTAATGACTACAAATATTTTTCTGAATAATAAGAATTAAGGAATAATAGTTGATTTTATTTATTTGGTTGTAACCTATTCCGTCGTTGATTAGTCAACATGCCAGCCTTGGAAAATAAGCGCTCTGACGGAACGGATGTTGCCGGTATACATAAATATTTTTTCGCCATTTTATATAAAGCAGGATATATGTTTTTTTTCCTCCCAAAACTGAACAGGATCTTGCTTTCTATTTAAATATGGCAAATTTATATATTCTTGCAATAATCTTTCTGGAAGAGAGATTGAAGTTTGTTCTATTGTCTGAACCACACGCATTTCAAAATTTTCCAAGATTTCATCATCTATATTATGGTTTGACGGTACTGATAATGGTTCATTACTTTCGGCCTTTTCAATATGTTCTGCCGTAGTCATTTCTTTTACTTCATCTAAAACCAAAGCCATTGCTTTATCCGCAGAACTCTCTAATCCAAAGGCTTTTTTCTTATATCTGGGGTCAAGAATTGTTGCTTTTGCTGTAATTTCATCATTTTCTAAATAACCAAATCTTTGACTTATATTTCTCAACAAGTTTTGTAGCAAATTCTTCCCAGTATTAGTTGTTGGCGTTCTTTTATTTATAGAATTTTTCACCCCTTGAATTATAGGTATTACACTGGATAAGGTGGAATAAAATTCACCTGACAATGTTTTGGTTACAATTTCCAATGGCTGTAGAATCTTCACACAATCTTCTAAAATAGCCTTCTCAGCAAAACTCAGGTTTGGTGGAGGAGAATCTATTAAAGGCAAAGCTGCACATAGCGCAACTTTAACCCTCAATAACTTTTCAAGCATATAAAAAGTGAAATTCCATCTAGTTGGTATATCTTGTAATAAAGTAATAACATCTAAGTTCATTTGCTTGACCTGACGATTTCACACTATGTTTAAAATGCGATAAGAAATTCACAATTTTCTTTGTCTTTATCTAAACAATTTTTAACAACTAAATTTAATGTGTGAGCTACGCACGAAAAATTTTTTTTATTCAAAAATAAAGTAATAGCTTTCTTCATATTCGGCGCATTATCAGTCACAACAATATCAACTTTATCAAAGATTTGCCATTCAATTAACACAGATTTCAAACCATTAAAAATATTTTGTGACGTGTGATTTTCTCTGAGTTCCATTGTTGCTATGACTAATGAATTTAATTTGCCATATCTTTAATAAAATGAGCAGTTGCGCTAAGAAAACATTTCTGGCTATCGCTATTCCATATATCAGTCGTAATTGCAATGTTTTCGACAAACGTAAGTTTTGCCTTTGCTTCCGCACTATGCATTTCGTATTTTACCTCTAACAACATACGCGTGAGTACTTTTCTGGAAGGTAATACATAATCTGAATTTAGAATTCGCGAATACTTTTTAAATCCATCATTTTCCACTATCCGTATCGGTTGCATATCTAAAATAATCATGTTCATTAAAGTATCATCGCCAGCTTTTTGATTAATTTTACCAGAAATAGTAAGCCGCATGTTAGATGCTTAACTTTAACATTCACTCAGTATTTATCATAAAGATCAAATACCTCAACTCTGGCTAACTGAAATTAAATCACAAGTTAATATAATACACACATATAATGATAACAACCAAATATATTTAGTCAGGATATATATTTATTACCATAGATGTTTACGCCTCTGAGTCCAGTTAAGTAAGACCGATTATTTGTTTATTTATTAAAATGTGACAATATAAACAACATGGCGACTTATATGAAGTATGTACAAGATACAGCATAGACTTAATGTTGGTAGCTATGCTGGCGCGAATATTCGAAATTGCCAACATTCGGCCATCCTATAGTTACTCGTCCCCGAGTAAATAATCGTTCAGTCTGGCTGGCTTATGGCTGTGACGTTGGGGACGACTCCTGGGTTTCCTTGATCCTTGGTGTTCCTCTTCTCCCGGCTGAGTGTCCTCTTCTCCTAGTCCAGCATCCTCTTCTCCTGGTCCAGCGTCTTCTCCAGGTCTGGTGTCCTCTTCTCCTGGTCCAATGTCCTCTTCTCCTGGTCCAATGTCCTCTTCTCCTGGTCCAGTGTCCTCTTCTTCGTCGTTCATGGCAGGTGTCCAAAGTTTCAACTGTGACACATGAGCTGTGCTACGGTATCGTTTTCCCGTGGCATCATCCTGCATATCCACAATACCATATGTGTCTCCTGGTATTATCCTGTAGACCACCATTGGTCCACGATATTTCCTTTGTAACTTTACTGAATCGCCTGTTACGACTGGTGCGGTTTTGACATAAACAATGTCGCCTATCTTGAAATGCACATTTTGGTGAGCGTGCAAGTCATATTTCTCTTTGACTTTCATTTGTGTCATTTCAATGTTATTACGAGCATCTTCTTGCAATGCGGTTGGCTCTGTGTACCGTTCTTCTTGTTCTGTTAGTTCACGTAGTAGCCCATCATTCCGCCTCGGTGTATACCCATACAATAGTTCAAATGGGCTTCGTCCCGTACTTTTATTAAATGACGAATTTAGATCCCATGCTACTGTCTTCAGTTTCTTGTCCCAATCCTTGCCTGTCTCGTCCTCCAGGGTTGCCTGAATCACGGGTAGTAGCGTCCGGTTGACTCTCTCAACCTGTCCATTGGCCTGTGCATGACGTGGAGAGTTCAGGGTGTGTCGGATTCCATGCCTTGTGCAGAACTCCTCAAATTCCTTGGCCGTGAAGCAGGTTCCTCGTTCCGTTATTAACCTCAATGGGGCACCATAGGTCAGCACAAAGTCTGCCATCTTTCTGATCGTAGTCCGTGCAGATGTATCTCGGCATGGTTCCAACCTAACAAATTTAGTCAAATTGCATATTAGTACTAGAATATACTTATTTTGTTTACCACTTTTGATGAAAGGTCCCAAATGGTCTGCATGTACAATTTCAAAAGGTCTTTTGCCTGGAGTGATAGGATGCAACTCTCCCGCCTTTTTGCCAGTTTGGGCCTTTGTCATCAGACAGTGTAAACAGGATTTTATGTGCTGCCTAATATAACGCCGCATTCCTGGAAAGAAATAAAATCGTTGCATTTGATGCAACGTACGATCCAATCCAAAATGTCCCCCGTGGTCGTGAAACCTAATCGCCATCACCTTCCTCATGGTCTTTGGTATTACATACTTCTCGCCGGTACCTGTGGATTTATAAAGTATACTCGACCTTACCAGATACCCTTCAACCTCTGACCTCTCGTGGGGATTCCTCTCACCAATTGATTTGGATAATATTTCTATTTTTCTTTTCAGCAATGGGTCATGGTGTTGATATAATAACACCTCATCTTCTTCAGTTGTAATGCTGTAAACAGCTGCCACATCCTCCAGGTGTTCCATCGTAGATGCTTCCTCTGTTGGTGCTCTGCTTAACGCATCCACGTGCTGCATCTTTTCGCCTGGTCTGTGCTCAATGTCAAAGCTGAATTCTGATAGTATAGTATACCACCTCACAATCTGCGGGTTGCTCGTTTTGTTCGCGTTCAGGAATACTAGTGCCTGGCAGTCAGTAACTATAACAAAATGCAAATTTATTAATAAGCTTCGTAGTCTAGTCACTCCCCATATTATGGCCAATAATTCTAATTTGCTAGAGTGATAATTCTTCTCCGGTTCATTAGTTCGCCGGCTTATAGCATAAACTGGATGCATTAATTGGTCATCTCCTCTCTGTAAAAGCATGGCTGCCAATCCTAAAGCACTCGCATCAGTATGTAATTCAGTATACCTGTTTGGATCAAAAATTTTGAGCAGTGGCCTGCTCGTTAATACATGCTTTATCTCATTGAATACTTCCTGATGTTTTGTGGTCCATTCAAACTTAACATCAGTTTTGAGTAGGGCAGTCAATAACCTACTTCTCTCTGCAAAGCGTGGTACGAATCGTCGGAAAAAGCTTGCTAAACCTATGAATCTCCTTACATCATGCACATTCCTAGGTGCAGGGAATTCTTCGATGGCTTTTACCTTCCGTGACCCTGGTTCTATACCGTCGCCAGAGATCTCCATTCCTAGATAACTCACTTTTTCCTTCAGGAACTCGCATTTAGATAATTTTATTGTGAGTCCTGCTTCTTTCAGTGCCTCTAGTACTGCCACAAGTCTGCCTTTCAGATCATTCCAATCTCTGCCTGGAATAAGAATGTCATCCAAATAATACAATACAATCTTATCTCTTAATGGGCCCAATGCTTTGGTCATCAGTTTGGAAAAATAAAAAGGTGCATTCATCAATCCGAACACCATCCTGGTAAACTGTCCAGTTTCATCTGGTGTGATGAATGCCGTTTTCTCCATCGTCTCCTTTGTTAATGGAACCTGGAAGTATCCATGAGCCAGATCTGAAACGATAAACATATTACTATTTGCCAGTAGAGCTAAATGGTCATCCATGTTTGGTAATGGAAAATTCATTCGTTCAGTCTGCCTATTCAACGCCCTGTAATCTACAACCATGCGTGACTCTCCAGTCTTTTTTTCGTTAATAATACTGGGCTTGCATACGGGGATTCAGTGTCTGTCACAATCCCAGCTTCCCTTAATTCTTCAACGATGCGACTGATCTCTTGTCTCTCTGTGTTGCTAGCTCGATAGGGTTTAGCTCTAACAGGTCGGCTACCTGCTATTTCCTTTATGTCCATCGTCATGCTGCTGGTAAGACACAACTCCCATATGTTCTTTGAAATGCATGACCTGAAATTATTTAAAATTAGTATTAATTCTTTTATAACTTCCCTGGGTTATTTCCCTATATTCAAGTCTGCTTCTACAATAGGTTCCGTCTCAGACTTCGTCTGACCACTTATTGTCCCAACTTGTCCTGTAAGTATTGTAGTTTCTTTAGGTAACAATACTGGTTCATGACTCAAGTTCAATACTGGAACTGTCAACTCCGTCTGTTCATCTGTTACTTGAACAAGATTTATTGTTTCTGGTGGTAATGTCATTTCCCTGGTGGTTCTGAGTTTCTGTACAGCGGATTCTACCTACATGTTGGCAAATGGATAATCCTTATTATACATGAATGTTAGTTTGCCATTCTCCGTAGTATAATAAACATGTGCTAACTCTGTAAATGATCGCCCAATGATTACGTCTACTGTCTGTGCATCGTCTGGCACTATTCTGACAGGGACATCCTTCGCCATGACTCCGTCCACCTCCATTGTGACCATGATTGCTGCTGGCGACTCCAATTTGAAGTTTTCTGGCCCCCAGCTCTTGATCATCATTGGTCTCTGTACAACTCTGTACTCTTCTTTGTTCACCAATGAAGTCTTAATTGTACATACCGAACTGCCTGCGTCCACCATAGCCATAAATTTCTTGTCTTCTATGGTGACACTTTTAATGTATTTGTTACCTGTTTGATCCTTCTGATCCATAATGCACTTCACTTCACCACTAGAATTTTTCGTGTCGGTTTCTGTTTTCTTCTTATTTCTTTCTGGGCAATCCCGCAAAAAGTGTCCTACCTTCCTGCATCGATAGCATTTTACTTCTCTTTTTCGGGTTTGTTCACCTTCTTCTTTAACTTCACACTTCACTTTCGTGGTAGTTGCATTACGTTTTAGGCTGCACTCACCCGTTTCAAGTTTTAAGTCACTTAGGGCACTGTCGTGTGTTAAAATACTAGTACCCAGTTCATCGTAATCGGTGTGCTTCTCAGCAGCTAAAATAGCATATAGCTGTTTGTCTAGCAGTCCGTTCAGTACTTGTTGTTTTGTTTCCTCAAAACTCATGTGTAATGCCTGGCACAATTTTATTTTGGAATGAAAATACGCATTGGCATCCTCAGACTTCAGCTGCTTCCGCTTTCTCATCCTTTCCCATTTAGCGGTTAGATTTTCTCCGCTTAGGATGAAAGCTTTCCTGAAATGCTTTTTGAAATCATCCCAAGATTTCAGGTTCTGCTGCTTCATGTCATACCAATCACGGCCACCATTAGTCAGTAGGCTCCGCGCATGTTCCAAAATGATGTTGTCCGGCCAGTTTCGCATAGTCTTGGTGCTGTCTAATTTTTCAAGCCACTCCTCTGCGGCTACACCACCTTTTCCACCATTAAAATACCCTATGGTCTTCGTGAAGTCTGCCTCCGCGTGAAAAATAACTTTTGGCTCTTCAGTACGTTTCAATAACACCGCTATCATCTCTAACATCACATCCTCACGTGTTCGGCCGGTACTTGATCCCGCGGCATTTATGGCACTCTGGAACACCTCGAACGCGTCTGTCTGCCTCTCCATTTTAATAGGATCTGAAACACAACAGACTACAAAATGTTCACAATCACAATCGCCTCCCACGATCAAAGTTGCACACACTAATCAAAATCGACACACGATTTCACAGTACACCCGACGCTAACCTCAAACACGTGTCTCGTTTGACACAACATTCCTGAAAGAGAAACTCGTTAATAAACCTGAAACCAAAACGTTATTAAAACAACACAAACATTCACACTGTGGGGTTAATTCATCCCACTTCTGAATTGTTAGATGCTCAACTTTAACATTCACTCAGTATTTATCATAAAGATCAAATACCTCAACTCTGGCTAACTGAAATTAAATCACAAGTTAATATAATACACACATATAATGATAACAACCAAATATATTTAGTCAGGATATATATTTATTACCATAGATGTTTACGCCTCTGAGTCCAGTTAAGTAAGACCGATTATTTGTTTATTTATTAAAATGTGACAATATAAACAACATGGCGACTTATATGAAGTATGTACAAGATACAGCATAGGCTTAATGTTGGTAGCTATGCTGGCGCGAATATTCGAAGTTGCTAACACGCATTTGTTTCAAACGTTTTGCAGGAGCCTCAGTACTCAAAATTGGTTGTGAGACATTTGACATTACAGGTTGCGTATAAGATTAACCACATTCACAGCAGATCTCACTTATTGAAATGTCACTGGATTTGCTGCTACAGCTTCACTATATTCAATAATATGTTTGTTTTTTAAATGATTAACGAGAGTGGTTGTACTTCTAGATTTACAATAGCTTAATGAGCACAATTTACACACCAGTTTATTATTATCAGCATTAATTGTGAAAAACTGCCAAGCGACGCTTCATTTAGCGGGAGGCATTTTTAATAATTATTATTAGCCAGTAAAAATAAAATCTATTTGAAAATCGGGAAAAGTAAACACACACTGACTCAATAAAGTAACGATTGTAAACACAAATTACTATCGATTAAAATATATTACAAAAATTATTAAATAATATTTAATAGACGGTCAAATAAATTTTCAAATGAATTTACAGTAAAATATAACCAAACACTTCTCTTTCACTAAAGCATATAAAACAATATTCTTAATCTTACGTTGAACGAATGCATGTTTATATTATTGATTGTTTAGATCTAATCTATACAGGGGGCGGCTGAATCTAACGTCTTACGAATGACTTAAAATTCAATCCACTACTGTAAAGATTGATAATATTTCATTTGTGTGAATTTGCCATTACTTGCATAATTAAAATATGATAATTTTGTATGTGTATGAAACTCGTTGTGTAGTTGATAATATGTGATAATATTTAAAATCTAAAACGCGTACTTATTATCTAAATGAGTTTTTTATATTTCATGAACAAATTGGCTCTCAGCGCTTAGTCAAAAATAAACAAACACGCAAGTCGATAAGTCGATACGCTAAAACACAGACACTTGTTTCGAACTCATATCGTTCAAGCCGCTTGAACTCGGGATGATTCGGTTTGAGTCATATAAACTCGGATGAATTCATATCGACTTAAAGTCGAAATGAGTCGGTTTGAGTCATAGGAACTCGGATGAATTCATATCGACTTGAAGTCGAAATCGACTTTAATGTAGACAAAGCATTAATTTTTAGTGAAGCGCCTGTTATGTTCCTTCCTATTTAATGGTGGCCAATGTATGGTTATCTTAATATTTTTAAGTACTTTTTTATTTTTCGTAGAAAATACATGCATTTTTGGTATTATCACACCCTGGTACGTAGCACTTCGACAAATTTGCTTTTCTTCTAACACTACTCGCACTGAAGCAAATTAATCACTTTTCGTCATTATTGCAACGCAACTTATAACGTAACTGAATTCAACCAATCAAATGCAAACAAACACGATCGAACGTTCTCGAAGATTATTTTATTGCCCGCGTAAAATTTCTTACCCGAGTGCGAAATCGGGCACAAGAACGCGACCGGCAGCAGGGGCTCTAACTAAATCCGGGTTACAGACATTTGTTCGGAGATTACCGGTAATCTTCGCGGCCATGATCGTAATGATAAAACCCAAAAACCTAAGCATAGATAAAATTATTATTATATAATTATACGATACGAATATAATACTTGTTTAATTATGGATATAGTTATTTTTAACTTCCCGTGGGGTAAGTTATTGTAATGGGCCGAAAATCGAAATTGAAAATTTTTACATTTCTCGACGTTTTGAAGATTTCTGAACATTTTGGCATACCTCAGAAAAAATGAATGTGTGTGTGTATGTATGTATGGATACAATTTTTCGGTCACGTTTTCGGGCGCACGGATCAATCGATTTAAATGGTTCAAAAAACATTTGATTCCTATTGATAGGGAGATGTGCTGATTAGGCAAAGGCAGGTCCAACAGTTACGGAGATAAAGAGCAAAGAGTGCAAAAAATAGAAATCAAGTTTTTGAGAGAACGGAGCATCCGGTTTGAATGATCTAAAAACATTCAATTAATAATGATTGGGAGAAGTGTTTGTTAGTTTTTGACAAAGGCAGGCCCAGCCATTTTGAAGATACGGAGCTAAATGTGCAAAGAATGGCAGTTTTTGAGAGAACTTAACATCCGATTTAAATGATTCAAAGAACTTTCTGCTTGTCTTAACAAAATAATTGATTTAGGAAAAAAACATTTTGTTTCAACTTTTTTTTTCATTTTTTTTTTGTATATCGAAAATAATTCAGATTTTATTTTTAATTCTGACTATAATTCTATATTCTAGACTATAATATACTTTAAACAAATAATTTAAAATTTGCAATTCAGTTTATATAATTCTTATAAATAATAAACATTGTTGCAATATTAATAATAATCTATTTGAAACCAAGTATTCCTCGAACATTTTGTTACGGTACGGGAAGTTCTAGAAATTGCCTTAAGGCACGATGATATACACCCCACTAGTTCATTAGATAATTAATTTCCCGTAAGGTATGTTATTGTAATCGTCCAAAAATCGAAATTTAAATTTTTTGCATTTCTCGACGTTTTGAAGGTTTCTGGACATTTTGACATACTTCAAAAAATGTATATGTGTGTGTGTTTTGTGTTCCCGCATTTTTTTCGTTCACGTTTTCGGCCGCACGGATCAACCGATTTGAATGGTTCAAAAAACATTCGATTCCTATTGATAGGGAGATGTGCTAATTAGTTTTTGGGAAAGGCAGGCCCAGCCATTTCAAAGATACAGAGCTAAATGTGCAAAAAATAGCAGTTTTTGAGAGAACTAAGCGTCCGATTTAAATGATTCAAAGAACTTTCTGCTTGTTTTAACTTTGCAATTCAGTTTATATAATTCTTATAAATATTAGACAATGTTACAATATTTATGATAATCCTTTCGAAAACATTCAATATTCCTCGAACATTTCGTTACGGTTTGGTAAGTTCCAGCAAATTTGCCTTAAGGCACGATGCCATACTCCCCATTATTAACTTCCCGTAGGGTAAGTTATAGTAATCGCAAAAAAATCGAAAATGAAAATTTTTATATATCTTTACGTTTCAGAGGTTTCTGAATATTTTGGCATACCTTAGAAAAAATGGATGTATGTGTGTGTGTGTGTGTGTGTGTGTGTGTGCGTGTATGTATGTGTGTGCGGATACAAATTTTCGTCGACGATTTCGGGAACACGGATGAAGCAATTTGAATAATTTAAAAAACATTCGATTCGTTTTGATAAGGAGACGTGCTGATTAGTTTTTGGTGGAGGTAGGTATAGCCGTTCCGAAGATATGGGGCAAAAAGTGCCAAAAACGGTACCTCAGTTTTTAAGAGAACGGAGCGTCCGATTTTAATAAATCAAAAAAGATTTTACTTGTATTGACAAGATGAAGAATTGATCAAATTCTCATAAGGGCAGATCTAGCGGTTTCGGAGATCTAACAAAAAAAGTAAAAAAAAATGCCATTTGGCGGTCAAAAATGATCATTAGACATATGCACATCAAATTATCAGATATTTTATAGAGATTTTAACAATAAGTATAAATTTTGTTTACATTCCTATGGGTTCCGTACCAATGTTTACCTGTTAGACAGCGACGCGGCGCTTACGCGCTTTATATTTTGTCTCTATGCAGTTAAAGCAGTACGATTGCTTTGAAAAAAAGTTCAGATCTTCCAAAATATGTTAAAATTTCAAAAAAAATTTCAAAAAAAAAATTTTTTTAAATTTTTTTTTTCAAAAAAAGTAATTTTTTATCCAATTTATAGTTTCTCAAAAATCTTATTTTTTCGAAGTAAATTTTTTTCAAAAATGTTAACCGTTTTTAAAAAAATAATAATTTTTGGTACGGGAAGTTTCAGCAATTTGCCTTAAGGCACGATGCCCTAATTGCCTTAAGACAGAATTCCACTTATAGCTAGTTTATTTTTACAACTGCCTCGAAACGCTCGAGTAGAATATTTATAAAACGAGTAAAAATTTTGATACAAAACAGTAGGCGTTGGAAAAATACAAATCATCTGACCATTGCCAGTGATTGTCGAAGATCTTATTTATTGTTGATTAATGCAGAAGAAATTTTCTTTTCAACCTGGTCCTGGTGGAGTTGTTGTGAACACTAGCGAGCAAGTGTACGATTTTGATATTCATGTGAAAAAGCAATTATTTCATCCTTGACTGAGCTTAGTGCTTGTGTATTAACCGATTTTAGAACATTCTTCGGTGCTTTCAAAATTTCTTTTAATAGTTTATTTTGAAATCTTTGAATTTAAAGCGTATGTGTTGGAAGTATGGCTTTATATAAGTAGGTAATTTAATTATGTGTGTCTAGTTTTGATTACTTACCGAAGAGCCAATAATATCTTATCCTTACCTCTTCAAGCTGTTTTCTCTTTTTTTTAATGTGCTCTTTCAAGTTAGTCTTTTATTCAGGTGTAAACCTAAATATTTGACTGTGTGAGTTTCTTCTATAATTATGTCATTGAGCCTTGTTGCAGGACAAGTCCCTTTGCGGAGATCGAGAAGATATAATAATATGATTAATAAATAGGAAATAGAATAAAATATTTATAATAATACAATAACAAAATAAATAACAAATAAAAATATAATAGGAAAATAAGAGAATAATAAGCATATAGTTATATAATAAGTTAAAATCACATTAAGCAATATTTATATTTGTATCGTTCTTAATTTCATTATTTTTTACCAAGTCATGTATGTGTGCTAAAAACATAGGAAATAGCATTAAAATAAAAAATAAGAGTATAATAAGGATATAATTATATAATAAGAAAATACAATAACAATAAGAGAATGAGTTAAATAGTGAAATTTTAATCGATCAATAATTAAGCAATAATTATATGAGTATCGTCCTTAATTTCACAAAAATTTTTATGAAACATATATTTATTTCAATGTTTTCCCTTTCTATTAAAATTTTCATCACTAATTCATTAATAGGAATAACCATTTTATCCAATGATAAATACTCACATATTCTTGCAGTTTTCTCATAATTTAAATCCATTTTGTATAATTAATAATATGACTGAAAAATTTGAATTGTATTTAAAGTGATCTAAAAGAAATGTGTGGCAGTTCATTTTTTTCATTAAGATAAAACTAAGAACACAAACACGTGCTTGTATAGCTTAAAAGTGCAGCTCATTAGTCCTAATTTTAATAAATTTCCATTAAATATTTAATTACATTTTTTAATAAATATTTTAGGATGTTCGATTGATGGACCTTATCCCCGTCTTCAATTTCTTTTTTATTAATTTGATCACAAAAAACTAATCAACTAATCAGCACGATTACCAAAAGAAATCTTTTGGGCGGCATTTCAATTTTCAAAATAAGTTGGATCTTTTGCGAAAACGTGGACGAAACATTTTGCATGTTTCTCCTAATTCCAGAGACCATAATTAATTATGGTCGATTAGGCGAACCTAATCAAATCTCTTCTTTATCGAGTGTCATCAAATGGTTTTTAAATTTTTGTAATCGGTTCAGCCATTTTTAACAAAACTTGGATGGATGTTAAACTTTGACTCATCACATCACCAAAGCGACTTTTCACAAATTTCGAACTGTGAAATTTTATAATTAAACAATTTGTCGTGGGGCCGCAATATTTTAGTAGGTTCTTTAAAACAATGATCACTATCATCACAAAGTCATTGGTGTTTTATTCCAAAGACACAGCCCAGCCAATCTTTATGACTTATCAGTACGATTTCCAATCAATATGTTTAGAATACGTTTTTAATTTTGAAAGCTGGTTCAAAATTTTTGCTGAAATATGGGCTATTTTTTTCTTTTCGGCGGAATTAGCTATTTGGATATTCTGGCAAAAAATAAACTTCTAATTCGGGATTTTCTATAGTAACTCAAATATTATAATTTTTGAAGTAAAACTTCTTTAGGCGCGACTAAGGAGAGCATCTGTACAAATACAACAGGAATTGGGTTACGCCCGAACAGTTCGTCATTCACTTTCGATGAAATCATTTTTATATGGGTCGATTGTGATTAGTAGTCGTAGCGCCGGTACGCATATTTATATATGCTATTATGAACATATAATTTATAATTTATAAATATGCATGATGGTTGATATTAATAAATGTGTGCATCTCGAGTATAACTATATTACTAACAAACATCATTCAAAATCGTTATATGTTATTTATTTGCTATCTCGTACAATAACAAAAAAGTTTTACTTCAATCGCGTGTGAGCCTTACGCGCACTCTTTTTTATCTAGACTTATGTTAGTATATACAAAATTTCAAAGTTATATAAATTGGAATCTAGAAAATTACTAGTTATTGAAACTCATACTTGAAATTGAAATAAAATAAATTAAATAAATAAATTCAAAGAAAAATTCATCGAGAGGAAGTTTTAGTCTACAAGTTTTAAAAAATCGATTTTTTTTTATATTTACAGAGTTTAATGTTTCAAGAATATATGTAATAATTTTCTTCTGTTTCTTTACTCCGCGAAACTTCAAACACGTTTTTCTCTGGGTGTTCAACGATATCCAGTACTTTTCAAGTTCGAATTGAACAGATTTACTTGAAATTTCTACAGATTATAAATATATTTTTCTTCAGTATGGAGTACTATGAAAAAAATCGTTTCCTTTTTCACTGAGCTTAATTGATAAATAGAAAAAAAATCAGATAAAGAAATCTATGCAATTTATAAATTATAAGTAAAATCCAAATGTTTAAACGTTGACATATAAATGACACCACAAACACATAATAAAACTACAAAGACTTTGTTCAATCTATAGTTTTGTTCTGAAAACATTTCTCATACATTACGATCCTTCTACTTCTATCATTATAATAAATCTGTAAAGTGAACGTACAGTTGTGTGTGAAGTCTTTAGACAATATTAGAATATAAATAATATATTTATATAGAGCCTATATTATACACTATGTTATAGTCATAGATAAACAAGTATAAATTATTTATAAAAAATGAATATAGTCGTTTCTCTCTCTCTCGACTGGTTCAATCGCAAAACAATTAAAAAAAATTTTTTTTTATATATTTTTACGTTTCAAAGTTTTCTGAACATTTTGGCATAGGTTAGAAAAATATGAATGTATGTGTGTGTTTGGATACAAATTTTTGTAGACGATTCCGTAAACACTAATGACCCGATTTGAATAATCCAATTCGCATTGACGGGGAGACGTGCTGATTAGTTTTTGGCAAAAGCAGGTCTAGTTGTTTCGTAGATACGGGACAGAAAATGCCAAAAATAATAATTCAGTTTTTAAAATAACGGAGCGTCCGATTTGAAAGATTCAAATAACATTTTATTTGTATTGACAAAATAAAGAACTTTTACCATTTTTGAGAAAGCAGATCTAGAGGTTATGAGAATCCAAAGGAAAAAGTGAAAAAAATCGGTCAAAAATGATCATTAGACATATGCACATCAAATTATAAGATATTTTTTTTTTTTTTTTTTTTTATTATTTTAATAATTTTTACAACTGTCCTGAAACGGACAACAAGTAAAATATTTGACATGAAACTGAAGGCGTTGGCAAAATACAAATCATCTGACCATTGCCAGTGATTTGTCGAATGGTCTTATCTATTGTTGATTAGTGCAGAAGAAATTTTATAGAACAAATATTGTTTACATATCTATGGATAGTATCAATGTTTATGCACTAGACTCATAGACCTTAAACAATACTTGGACTGCTAGTTGAGCGCATAAAAAGTGTCAAAAGATGTTCTATGATATGAGGGCATATGAAGGTAATTTTGCGGCCAAGATATTATCAAAATTTAATGCTTACTAGAAAAAATTGTTTTGCAAACAATGTAATTAATACAAGGCTGAAATAATGCAAAATATATGTTTGTATATTGTATATTGATTATGTATAACTATTATCTATATATTAATTACATTTTATTATATAATATCTGTAATCTTATGATTAAAAGAAAAATAAAAGTTATCACATTGCAAAAAAATGTTTATTTTGCAAACAGTTCAATTACATTAATACAATGCAGAAATAATGCAAAATATATATTTGTAGTGTTGATGGATCACCGCCATGGGTTCCCAAGCCCTATGATTGCATTTGCAGTGAACATTTTATTAGAGGAAAAAATCGGACGAGGTATTGAGTCCTACCTACTTGCCAACAATATTTTTTCTTCAAGGCACTTAACCTTAAAAATGTTTACTGCATTTCTTTATTTAATTATTCATTATACTTAACTTTGTTTTAAGTACGTTGAAGTAAATTTAATAATTTCAATAAACATTGAGCGTTCACATTATTATTGTATCTTGTTTATTATTATTTATAAAAATTATTTAATATCTTTTTTCTTTAACAAACATATAAAAACTCAAGAAATACACTGATAGCCTCAATTAGTTCATATTTATTCCGGCGCTGCTTGAGCGCTGCACTCACGCACATATCGAATATAAGGTCAAGGTCTATGACATAGATAAAAGAAGAGTATATGGTCTATGACTAGACTGCATCGCGTCCGATATTTTGTCTCTACGCTGCGCTTATGTTTACTTATCTATGGCTGCGCTATTGTTTTGAATAAAAATTCAAATTTTCCTAAATTAGAAAAATAAGAATAATTTTGAAAAAGTCTTCTTTAAACATTTCAAAATTTCCAAAAATCAAGTTTTTTCAAAATTCAAACAAAATGTTTTTTTTATTTTATTTTTGGTACTCATTAATGCAAATATTCAGTGAACAATACATTTTAGACTTATTTTTTACATCATTTGGTGCCACGTGTTATCATAATAATCAACCCGTGCAAAATTTGATATTGTTTGTTTTTAAGCAATTTATTTTATCTCAAATATATTCAGAATCGTGTAAAGTGCTCATCCAATTTAGAAAAGTTAGAGAATTTCTAATTCTTTTGTCTTTCTCGTTAACGTAAAAGCGTTAACGGTTCATCTTAACGAACGTCGCTTCTCACGCTACGGACAGGTGTGTCGGCACCCTTACATCCGTTCTACGATTATTAGTATTTGTAATCTTCTATCTTCTATGACTATCGTTGATGGCAGGCGCTTCATGGTGGTTCAACAAGTTTCAACAAGTTTTTTGATGTTAAATTCAGTGCTTTAGTGGATGATTAATGATTAAATTATTTATTTTGGTTAGTATTTTATTGAATTGGTTATTTTCGTTATTAATTTATATCAAGGAACTTTGACAGCATTCTATTCTGTATTCGCATTGATCTTATATGCTAAACATTCGTTAACGTTCATGTTTTTTTTATTATTTTGAAACATGCTATTGATTTATTTTTAAACTTAATGTTTGTGTTATTTATTAGATTATTTGGTGAGTACGTACTTTGTTTTTTATCGATATTGTTTTGATTTAAGAAAAAGGTTATGACTTGCACACGCCTGTCATAATTTAACAATTTTTTTGTGGCCATTTCACGTTTTCTTTCATTTTGATACGAATTAAAATATATTTTTATTTCTGCGTATCAAATATTATATTATTTTATAATTTCAGATGTCGGTGAATAAATACTATTCCACATGATGAAGGATTATGTGACCGTTTCTGAACAAAATCATACTATATTTTATAGCTATACGAGTTAATTTGAGTATTAGGTCATCTATGGTAAGTTGCTGCATGTTGCTCCTATCAATTATATTAATCTTGATCACTGCAATTAAATATGTTGTACTCTATAGAACATTTTACCTACAGTAGGAAAAATTTCAATATCATCATCAGTATCAACTAAAATGATAAACCTTAGTAAACTGATATGTCATATATAAATTTTGCAACTGAATGTTGTTCTAGCCGTTTGATCTGTAAACTATTAATGGTGGCTCAATCAAGTTGACAAAGATATGTTTGTTTAGAAAGAGTCGCTAATAAATGTTGCCTTTTTAATTCTGACTTTAGCAGTTAATGTAGTGGTTTCCAATCTTTTCTTCCTTGCGCATTATTTTTTCTTATAATCAATAGTTATGTTTGTATCTACATTTTTTAAAAATATTGTGTATTATTTGGCATAATTTCATTTAAGTATATTTAAATTAAATTGTTAGAAAAATTAAGGGGGGGCATAATATTTTTTTTTATCGAAAGGGGGCATCAAAAACCTTTTTAATAGAAAAAAATATTGCGCCCCCCCTAATTTTTCTAACAATTTAGTTTAAATATACACCTAAGTCTGTTTTTACACGGTAGATTGGTTCCAGAAGAAGCCGAGTAAAAAAAAAAACCTGTGAAAAAGACATTGATCTTATACAAAAATGGGTGATTTGTTCCTAATCTCTAAAACCTATTAAAATTAGTGAAAAACAAGAATTTTCAGGGTATTCCCCTAAATTAGTGCTATTCACATTTGCTTTGACCAATAAAAATTGTTTGTACGCGCTAAAGGGGAATTCACTTAAATCTTTAAACTAGTGTTTGCAAACTATCGATACTATTGATGGTTTCAGACTTTTTTCTTTCATAAATATTTTTTTGTGATATGAACATACTTTGCAAAAATTAAATTTGATAAAAAAAATTTAAGTACATAAAATTTCAAATCGTGCTAAATGGAATAAAATCGTTTAAAAAAATTAAAAATATTCAGTTTTCAAACCGTGTACAAAAAGACCGTGTAAAAACAGACTTAGGTGTATTTAACTGAAATTATGCCAAATAATACATAATATTTTTAAAAAATGTACATACAAACATAACTCTTTATTATAAAAAAAAATAATTTTAAATTTAATGAAAACAAATCATAGAATAATAATTAAGGTTGAGCTTGTTTTTTTAGCAAATCATCATATTTCTCAATGACAAATGGATTTCTAATCTATTCGTATTTGGACATATCTAGAACTTTAAAGTAATGCGAAAATTAGTTCCTCAGACTAGTCATATGATTGATAAGATCTCTCTTACATACTTCTATTCATCAGTAACACAAGTAATTTTAAAGGTGGGAAATATGTCAAAGTTATTAGTTTTTCATCCTAGCTATCCACAGTTTTTTTTAATTTTTTCATAAAAGCCGTAATCTTGTCTTTCTGAACAAAAGCATGAATTTGAGATGCTTGCATTGATTTAGTTAAATCGCTTAGTCTTTGAAAAATATCAACTAAATATGCCAATTTGCAAGAGAAATACATTTTCTTTATTGTTTAGCATTTCTCTTTTATATGATATGCAGCAAAACAGTCTCCAAGATGTAACGCAACTCCACAAGACTTGCACATTAAGTTTGTTGCTCTTCTTTTTTGCAAAGTGTCCCATAAACAAACCTACCTCATCTTTTTGGTCATCAGCAAGAATATGGCAATTTCTTAACAATTAAACACTGCTGGACAAAATTGTTTGTCACATTTTTTCTTATGTTAAATGTAATGTTACATATATTTGTAATTCAAATGTCCCGCCATTAGTATTAGTGACGTTGGCAATACTCTTTCCCCTACTCAAACTATGTATCCGCCATTTTTATGTTTGTTTATGTTAAACTCTGTAAATCTCTCTCTTTGCTGAACCGCGATGAACCATAAATAACATCTAAAATAAACCTAATAATTAAAAGGAAGCATTTTTATTACACCAACTGCACTACAATAATTGACACAATATTAATACCAGCTATCAGTAGTTCAAAAACATTTGAAACTAATTATGAATTAGGTTAAAAAACTATCATTTCAAACTATTCAAGTTCAACTATTTAAAACTAATTATGAATTTGAGTTAAAAAATACATTGGGTGTACATAGTTGTTGAAGTCTAAACGCATGAATGAATGGTTGTACAAAGATTTTTTTTAAAAAATGTGCATACTGGTAAAAACATATGGTTATGGAAAGTAATAAAAGGGACACGCTTATTCAGTAATAATATTGTTTGAAAAATTGTCGAGGAAATATTTTGTAATCATTAGAGTGAATAGCTGTCAAGTCTTTTGTTGATTACTTTATTGCCTCCTAATGATTATTAGACAACTTCACAAATCTTCTTTTAAATATATTGATTTCAAAATGTAAATACTCGGATTTAGAAAATCAATGTTATGTTGAAGGGTGTTAATATGATCTGAAAGCATTATTCTATAATGATTTTATTTATTCCTATGTTGAGATTCTTCTGTGTAAATTTTGGCTAGTTTCGCTAATGTAAAATCCTCGGCAATTTGGACAATTTAATTTGTATACTAAATTACTTAAAATTTTCGGATCGAATTTAGATTTTAATT
>NW_020538408.1:0-28142 GCF_003426905.1 Ctenocephalides felis
TACATGTAATTTTATCATACTGATTTCATATACACAGCGTGCAATCCCTGAATATGTTAAACATTTTAAAATACAAATATCAATTTCAGCCAATCAATTAATAATATTTATAAATTGCTACCAAAATATATATCTATTAGCTTGTATAGTATTTGTATCTATTGTGAAATATAATACGATCAGCAACACCGTGCACGCTTCAATACATAAATTACCATATTTTGTGTTTTGATATGAAAACGCAATTTGTACTCATACATCTAATTAGGCTACAGTTTCGAATTAATTCGAACATAAAATTTATTTAAAGCGAAACTCAGCGGAGTACGGTCAAAAGTTAATGAATTCATACGTACATCGAGCGCGTACAACACACGATGATGTGGCCCCGATGGCAAGTTATAATGAGCTCCGATTATACAAACTATCAAACTTTATTAATTTAATTAAAAATATACCTTGTTAGACATGCACGGCTAATCGTGCCACTGGCCATGTTTCCAATTTATACCAATGTGGGGATTCTGATGTTAAGGGAAAATTTAATACTGGTACACAAAATTAATTTCATACCACTAATGCATGGCTAATTGTTTAAGGAACTTCTTTTATCGTAATTAGATATTCAATAAATAAATATAATTAGTAAGCAATAATCAAAAGAATTGATCAATGGTTAATAATTTTAAATATTTGTATATTTTTGTTTATATTATTCTACTATTTTGATTACGTTGCTAACTCTGATAGTTTCAAATATATCAGTGAGTTTTTTTGAAAAACTTGTTTTTGATCAAAAGTTTGAATTTTTTCCATTTGTTGCACTTCTTCTATGTTTACATAAAACGGCTGGACCTGCCTTTGTCAAAATCTCACCCTGTCGATGCGAATCGAATGTTTTTTGAATCATTCAAATCCGTTGGTCCGTGCGCCTAAAATCGTGGACAAAAATTGTGTCATACACACCCACACACAGACATAAAATTCTTTTGAGGCCAAAACATTCAGAAACCTTTGAAACGTATACGTTTTAGTATAAGAGTATGTAAAAATTTACATTTACAATTTTTTGCGATTACTATAATTTACCCTACGGCAAGTTATAAAGAGCAAATAGTATAATAACAATAGTATCTATAGATAGCTATCCATTTGAAACTATATTTGTGATTTAATTAATCTATAACATGTTTTTGTTACCCAAAACCAAAAGCAAATTGATTGTTAAATATTCTTGGTTAACCTCAATTTCGGTATGTTGCCGCTCTATCAATAAATGTTGCACGTACTATTTGATCAAATTTATAGCATTTTGTTTAAATCGTTGTAATCCTTCAAGAACGAAATGAAATTTTTATTAAATTATATATTTATTAAAAAAAACAAGCTCACTTTTGCAAAAAAGCTACAAAATGCAGTAATTTATTTAGCCAATTTATGTGTTGCATCGTTAGAGTAATACATACTATTCGGTCAATTATAGCATATAACATTTTGTTTAAATCATTATAATTCTTGAAGGATCAAATGAAATTGTTATTATCTTAAATATTTATTAAAAAAACAAGCTCACTTTCTGCATAAAAGCTGCGGTAATTAATTCAACCAATTTATCTGTTGCTTTGATATGGTTATACTTAATTCATATTCTCAACAATTTTGAAATGATATAAATTAGTGTTCTTATTTTAATTGAAATCATTTACAAATTACATTGATGAGACAAATCTAGCCTGGACACGTTGGTATATATGTTCCGGTAGTATTGAATATATTCAAGACTATTTCATGAATAGTACAAAAGAGTGCAGTGTGTTCATATATCTAAATTATATATATATATATATATATATATATATATATATATATATAATGAATTCCTATTCAGGCAGGACAAAATCTGTCACAAAACTTTCCTCAATTTGAGTTTCACCCTACTCACAGACACAAATTTGAGCAGAACACTTTACGAGTATTAAATTGAAACAAAAAATTAGAATAAAACGACCCACGACTAACCACCTGTAAAAATGTCAACCCAAATTACATTGATTTATAAAAAAAACTTTTATTTCTGAATGACGAAAACAATCAATAAACTAGAAGTGTTCTTCGAATAAAAAAGCAATTTTTATTCTACTTTTTATAAATTAGAATTGTGTGAAAAAGGAAATAATAGAACACTTAACAATATGGAATCTCATGTTAAACTCGAGTATATAACACATGACCAACTCAATCAAGTTTTGGAATTATAGGTAGTTGTAATTTTTTAAGCAATCAAGAGACGATCAGATATTTTCAATATATTTGAAAACTAAGTTATATTTTTACAAAATTAGCATATACTATACGTGCGGCAGTTTAAATTGTATTATTAGAAAGATTTTTATAATCGAATAATTTGATTCTAAAAACTTATTAAGAAAAGAGATTTATTACTGAGTTTTATTATTGTTTAGTAGAGAAAATACAGTTGCTACAGTATTTGCAAATGAATGATGCATTTGTAAATGCATACTTGTATAAGATAAAACGCTCTTGAAAATACAATTAACACATTTTTGGCCAAAAACACAAGAAGAGAAATTCCATAGAAGAGAAATTCCATAAAATCAATTCATTGTGATATAACGTCAAATGTATTATTAGACAAAAGTTTGCGGTAGCAACACGAATGTAAATCATACAATATATCTTCATAAATAAATACGACATTTGTGAAGTTTTCTAAACAAAATTATGCACAATTGCGGGCACGAAATTCAGGCGACCGTGCACGTCCCTCCACTACGCAAAAGAGCGATATTAAAATTAAAAGAAAATACATTTCATGTAATTTACTTTAGGCATTTAGGGGCTGTTCATTTAATGTCATGCGAACTTCTGGGTGGTTTGAATTATGTAAATAAATTTACATACATTTACCTACTCTCTGTCATAATTCAGCGAACGACGAAGCTTTTGTAATACCACTATGCGTCGTGCTCTATTTTCACCAGTATTTATTCATACTGATACCAGTTTATATTTTAACATTTGTTTAATGTTCTGTTATGCAAATTGTTATTAATCACCAAATATTTGAATATTGGTACATTTGCAACGACCGCAGTTGTTGTTCGCACGTATTCGAATGGAAGCATTAAAATTGCTCGCTAGAATTATATTGTTAAATTCTATTTATATACATACATATATTTATATATATATATATATATATATATATATATATATATATATATATCCTATGTGCTATAAGTTGTTGGACAGCAACTTCTGCTCACGCCGTCTTTTTGTTTTAGATTGTAACCCAATGGTTAATCGTTTCATATTTGTTTAATTTCATTATTAGAATTTATCTAATAGGGCTTATTATTTAATGGCAAAAATATCGAGGGAAGGTTATTTTCACTTGGAAATATTGATCTTAAATATGTTTTCAAGTAAAAAATTGATATCGCTACTGCTCGATAAGGGTATTTTGTTACGTGGATGTAACTCGCGATTAATCTAATTGAAAATATGAGTAAAACACTTTCAATCTTGATAGAATATAATTTAATCGTGATCATGAATATACTGGATCAAAATAGTATTGATCCAGTTGAATCCACTATATTATTGTATTTAAATAATAAAAATGATATTTTTGAAATAAGTAATAGTTTTATGTAATATAAATATGCTAGAATATTATATTTTGTTGTATTCTGGTGATATATATAAAAATTTATTAAAATATATGTGAAAGTCTGCATGAATTCCCACATTTTGAAACTTGCATTGAACTACTGAAGTTGATGTTATTGAGCAAAGAATTTATAATTTTGTATTTTAGTCATATAACTAAATTTCTGTTTCTTGTATTTTATCCAGTTTACTGTGGCACTCTTATTAAACCTGTATGCATAGTTTTCTGTCGTCGTGAACGAGGTAAAAAGATGCTTCATGGCGAAATGCCACTCAGCAACAATTTATATTATACTATGTTACTTAACTAGCACCTTCCTGTGATATTTTAAATATCCTAAAGTTCGAGAATATATTGTTTTTCAGATTTCTCAAATTGTAATATAAATAGCCAGTAGTCAAAGATTTATACGCGATTTATAACTCTGCTTCTTTCTTTTCCATGACGAGTATGTTCGTCAATCACAGTCAATTGGTTACTATAATAATACAAATGAAACTTCATTCTAAAAACGCAAGTGGCTTAGGTATATATCATAAGAATCATAATAAAATACATTAATTTATTTGTATAATTATTAGAAAAGGGCTAATATGCGCTATTTCGTGTTGATGGGGTCGCGAGTTCAAGACCACGCTTTAACAACCTAACAGCAATGTCCGTTTTCACTTAAAATCATAGATCAAAAATGTTTCAAATGAAAATAAGCTTATTTTGGGCACTGTTGTGCGGAATAGCAATGAAAAATCTTTCATAAGTTAAGTATTGAAAGCCAACCCAATGGCCGTTTTATTCTATTTAGATATATATTTAAATAAAAGGCAAACTTGTGATTGCAAGACGAAAGCTCTACTACTCACGACGAGTACCTGCTGCTGTACAATTATGAAAATTATGTTCAAAATTAGTATTGGCGAGGTGTCTAAAGGTTTGGTCTAGTATTAAAATGTGAAACCTTACATACATTATATATTCAATCCCTCAAAAAACTTTTTCTTACCATTGCAATAATGGATTTATTTTGAATAAAATATATAAGACGCTAATTCCGCAATATTTTAGAAGGATATTAATTAGATTTATCACATTACAATTCAGAATTAAAATTAATTTTTCGCATCAATATTGGCACTGTAGCATTTCTTCGCCAATCTTGCAATTTCATTGTTTCCTTGCGTTTAATTAATTTGATGCTCGCCGGCGGGCAATCAAGACATAAAGAAAGCCGCACAAAATTAAAAGTATGAACTCGTTCCATTTCCACGGCCAGCGCTCGCATACACACTCACTTACTCAATATGGCTATGGCAAAGCACTAAAAATGGAAAGGAAAAAAAAGGGTTCCGCATTAATGAAAAAAATCCCCGACGAGGAAATATAATTAAATAGAAAATTAATTACCCAATTATTGTCCGACCGGAGATTGAACTTGCGGCTGGCTTTCGTATTTTAACATCATTAGTGTTGCGCTACTATTACATATTGTAATATAAACGAAGGGAAAATGTTGGGATTAAAAAACGTTGAGATAATAAATGTATCTCTTGGGCCATGGTTAAGTAATATGTTTTAACCCTATATTGTTTTTAAATATAATTCAAATCTTGCTCTAACTAGAGTTTTGTTTATTAACAAAAAAGATACAGGCATCTATTTAATATATTTTTTTATATTCAATGAACTGAAAAGCAAGTGCGAATATAAAAAAGTGTGTGGATGATAAGATAACAAGAGTAAAAAGTAATGGCATAACCCTTGAATAAATTATTCTATTCATCTAATTTTTTTCATTATATTATTCTTAACAATTTATAATATTATTGTATGATAACTTATAATATATTGTCGATACCGCAGTCGTTTGAAAATTTCCTAGTCATAATTATATCGTGTTCGCACAAATTACACGTATTCTATTTATTCATTTACATTTTTCTATTCATTGATTTATGCATATAATAGCACAATCTCGTTAAAGAATTAAATAATTAAAACAAATTAAAATTATCTTCATACTAGATAATTCATTCAAATTTACATTTTTATAGAGTTAAAATAAATATTTGGTATTCATTCATACGATTTTCAACTGATATCTCAGAAACATACTTGTTATATGTGTGGTTGTATAAATTAAATCAATTTGTCCAACACATTTCATTAATTATTTTCGTGTTCTAAACATTTATTTGATGTTGACGTGAACCGTAATCAGTAGCTACCAAGGAAGCATTACAGAACGTATGTACGTATGTAGATTCTGTTCGGAATAGCTTAAAAGCGGGACGAAATTCTAAATTTTGACGAATTTTTATAATTTAACCGGTTATTGTAGGTTTATAATATTCGAGTGTGTAGTTTCAGACTATGGAATCTATCATTGTATAAAGTTTCATCAAAATCATCAAACAAAATTTATCAAGATTTAATTACGAAGAAAGTAATACAATATAAATATTTTTTTATTTTTTACGTTAAATAATTCAACCTATTTAAAATTTTAGTTTGCATTACAGGAAAAACAAATATTAATCGATTTCCGTACCTAATTCGATATCTTTTTTAGAAAAGATTATTGGTGGTCATGATTTATAAAAATAAATGCCAAAAATTGATATTGATAATTTTCAAGAAAAGCCGCGTGCAAAATAAGCTAGTTAAATTATTTTCTTTTTGCTTTTTAAATACAATGTATACACACACACACACACACATATATATATATATATATTATATATATATATATATATATATATATATATATTAAACCATTTTTTTGCATGAACTTACAATAACTATATTCATTTTGTTTTTGAAACTGCAAAAATTTAAAATTGCAATTTAATGCTTATATGCGAAATTTTTAATTATTTATATTACTGGACATATTTATTATATACAATAGATACATACTTAAATTTATTTTAAATCACATCACATATGTTTAAAAACACAATCGATACTATATTAGATATTTCATGCTCATTTCATAAAATTGTACAAAATGGCAATGATGTTTCAAATACATACTCTCAGAAGTGCACTATGAGTGCAATAAGCATTTGATATAAATCTAATTATATGATGGATGTTGTTATAAGCTTTTACTACAAAATTCACTTAAAATATTTACAGTAAAACCATCATCTCTATTATTGCTCTGCGTTAAATAGATTGAAAACTCGCATATCACGTCGCTTACTTGTCACGGGCATATGCAAGATCATTATTTTTCAATCTTCGCAACTTTTCCACTTTTCAGCTGAGCTCTTAACAGAGTTTCTATCGCATTTTCCTCATAATAGAAAAGGCGTGCACTCATACACTTCGGGGGGATATATTGGTATATTTTTATATATAAATTTTAAATTTAATATTTTGGTTTACTTTTCTTATTGTCGCAGAGTCGTACTCTACCTACTTATATATGTGAATTTATTTATTTTAACCTAAAGAACTGCAATGTTAATATAGAGCAATACATTACACTATTAATATATACTGTTTACTATCATTATTCAGTACCTAAACAGTTATAACTTAAAATTGAAATTGTACTTGTTTAATATTAATTCATCAGTTTTTTTAGGTTATGTCAAATTCATGCAGTTTTTGTAATAGTATATCATAATAAAATATTTTGTTCCTTTTGCTGTGACCATTCACAAAATTTTAATATAAAACTGTACTCCATTCAATCAATATTTTTAGATTGGCATAACTTTTTCTTAAATACTACAAATGTTACTATAATTTTCAGTAAATCGAGGAAATTTTATTCTGATTCAGCCCTGGAAACTATTCACGTTCTAAGCCATTTTCTTCGAACAAATCAGATTATATTTTTTCATGGAAGCTCAATTTTCTTTCCGTCGCCACATGCGCAAGTTTGAGTTGACACGTAATTAAACTGAGCATTTTTTTGAAAAAATAAATGCATATCAGAAAGCAATTTCAAAATTTATATCATAGTTTAAGATATAGTTTGTTGTTCGAAGTACTTTTAATCTCCAGAACGATTTTTGAAAGAAATATGAGCTGCAAATTATGTTTTATTTTATATGATTACTATTTAATATCTAAAATCTCTATCTAAAAATTTTAGATACTAAATCACAACTAATAAGGAATTGAAAAATATAGATTAAATTATCGTTTAAAAATGAAAACATTACCATCAAAAATCCTAAACAGTTAAGTTGGCTTGAACTTACCAATCAACTTAGATTTTTCTAAATGGGTTTGACACTGTATACAAAAGATGTACCAATTTTGATCGAAGGCCGTTGAATATAAAAGATAATTGTAAAATTTATAGGAAGTTTTTAAAATTTATACAATACTCGATTTTTACGCTAATAATGCTGATAATCTTTACAATAAAATAATCATTTTCGCGATTTTCAATCCATATTGTTCGAGCGATTTTCGGAATTTTAAAATGTATTTTTTAGTATAACTTGTAATTTCTAGTGTAACTGTGATATATCTTAATTCATTTTGTTAAATATTATGTGATTTTTTAAGAATCGTCAGACATTTCTTGTTTATTTCACATGTCAGACTTGTAATTTTGTAATTGTAGTAACATATTTAATTTATGATCAAGTGTAATACCTGAGGTTAAAAAAGCTTTATGCAACCCTTAAATTGTAAATTTAATTATATAATGACATACAAAATTTTAAATTGAATTCGATTTTTTTCTCTTCTTATTCCAGGAGATGCCTATTCATTTTTAGTTACTTTCCTCAATCACGAATTAACTTATTGTTAAGTTTCATTATATGACTTTTACACTTATTATTCTAAATGTTTTGTTTCCAAAGCTTGATGTTTAAATAAATAGAAGTTATTTATATTAGATGTTTGATTTATCAGCGCACTATAGTTACAGATGTTGCACAAAATATTTTGTGAATAAGTAACCATCAGATTCTTGGTTTTTCTTTCATTTATCATAACTCTTTAAATAAGATCGTCTGGTCCATTTTTCGAGAAATTTCTGCTGAAATTCGCTTTCACTTACACGATTCAGAAGGACTTGTTGAAAAATTTGAAGTCAAAGTTACAAACAAAATTTTCTGATAAAAACACAAACTTATCCTTCAAGATAATGATAATAATCTATGAAATAAAGTTGACATTTTATAAATAGTCTTCTTCGTAAATCAGGTAACAATAGTGTGGTCAACTGTATTTTACCAATGCTAAAATGAGTCTATAATACCTACTTGAATATGATCCTGTCGAAAGCCCCAATGAAATCGTAGGATAGTATAGAGTTATTTCCCAATAATAGAAATACCGACGGCATTCGACGAATATTAACTATTCGAAATGGTATCGGCATAACGCGAAAGACGTACGGCCCGGACTCCTGAAATAGGTCACAGTTCGGTATTCGACCTCTCGGTATTGAATTAACGTAAATGCCAATATAATTCTCAAATTCTATTGCAATATATATACTGCATTTCACTCGAACGCTTACATTACGAAATATTATGAAAATCTTCAAAAATTTTGTTTCAAATATTGTTTAATATGTTCAAAAATTAATAATTACTAAAAACACGTATTACTATGTAAGTGTATGTTTCAAACTGTAATAGGTATGGATTATTTTATATCTTTACTGTTTTATTTCTTCATTGTTTTGCTCTGAATTTTGAATTTACAGAGAATGTTAAGAATATATATGAACTAGTCGAAAGTGGCATCTTGCCTTAAGGAAAGTAGCAAAAACCTAATGAATAATTAACTTCAATCAATCCAAATTGGAATTTAGATATTTAGATAAAATTTTCAACTGTTTATTTTAAAAATCGAGTTGTTACTTTCAATTAAGTCAAAAAATTGCGATTTCCAATTAATATATTTCAAATACATTAATATCTGTAAATATATTATAAATTATAGTGCATAGACACGTGCTTTATGTCCTAACATGGTAGCCTACATTCCCAAATTTTAATTAATTAATTTAATTCAATCAGTTTTCATAGGACTTTTCATTGGATGAACTTTTTCGCAATGGTAAAATTTATGAAAACATAGAAACAATTTTTTTAACTTAACAAATTATTTTTTCAAATAATAAGCATATGTTATAAGAACATACGGGCACGATTACACACATAATGCACGTAGTTTTCGATTTTCTTTATTGATTTAAATGAATGGCGACATTTTTTACAAAAGTAGAGAAGTTTTGTAGACTGTTTAATCACTTTTCTGCTAATTTCAAAGTTATTACTAATTGACTAAATTGACTTATCACATCAAAAAGCAAATTTTACACAAATTTTTACTATAATATTTTTTCAAACCTTGTTGAATATTTAAAATTAAACAACTCGTCGTATGGTCGTAAGATTTCAGTATGTTCTATAAGACCATGGTATATATTGTGAAAAAAATCATAAAAATCGTTCACACACACACACACTCACATACTTTTGCCAAATTTGGTCTCATTCGATTCAGAACAGCTTAAATCCTCAAAAAAACATAAAATTTTCAAATTGTTTTTTTTTATTAAACAAACTTCTCCTTCGGTAAGGTAAAAATTAATCATTGTGATTAGATTATTAGATATCAATAGATTAGATACTAAATCCAAACCCTGAGGTATCATTATCACAAAAACTTGAAGGATATCTAGCTTAAAAACCATTTATGCTATTTCTGAAAAAAATACAAAATTCATCATTCAACATCTACCAACAAATATCAAATTATTTCTTTTGGAACAAAAGCATTTATATACTTTATTTATCTAGTAATTCCGAAAAAGACTATGAAACTGAAATTTTTAACTATTAGAATCTATTTCAAAATTATATATTAATAAAAATTGGAGCTAAAGTATATAACAAATTTAACGGGCGTGAAGTTTATAAATTTTGTGCCATTTTGATATGGTTTTTGTTGTTTTTTCCAACATGCCCTTATAGTATACAATGTCCCTTCTCGGCCGACTCTTGTAAATTCATCAAATTTATTGAATGTCCTTTACTAGACAGTTGTAAAAGAAAGAGATAATAAAAAAATGATATGGGTTAATTTAATGGTAAAATAACTGAACACTCACTAATATACAAATACAGTTTAGTTCAGAAAAATATATTTCAATATATAAAATGTATACTACATAAGGGCGGGTTGGAACATAAGTTGTCAACCTTTGGATATTATATTTCTTCATTAGATATTTTACGTCAGTACATTTATATGTAATATAAAAAGTGAAAACAGTGTATTATATTTATGCAATAAAAATAGTTTTGACCATAACATAGGACAATATTAGTTTTAAACTAATACCAGCAGATCATCAAAATGCTGAATAAGAGTTGACCAGTAGACCAGTTTATATTAGATTCTGTTACGATTCCAAATGCTTTTAGATTATCTAATATAATTTAATTAAGACATATTTCAATTCTATTTTTCACATCAATTAGCTAGAAAATCATAACTACATCATTTACCTGTATAACCACCATACTCAAATGTGGTGAACCTAAAGGATATAAATCTCTCAAAGTGTTATCTGTTTAAATATATAAAAAAATTAAATATTAATAATTGTATGGAAGAAAAATGGTTTTGGAGAAACAATATTTCAAATTATGACAAAATTCCAGATTTACCCAAGTTTATCTATCGGACGCAATGGAGTTGAAAATAATTTCATTGTTCCTATGACTTTCTCCATTTGTCTAGTTGCATGTCCGTCCAACTGACTAGCCAACAAATATATTTGAAATTCACATACGTTATTTGGATATTTGGCACAAAGCCAAATATTGTATTTATAACGTTCTGGAAAGCTATTTGGGTGACTTTAATTTCACAAACAAGTGGGATCAGAACATGCTTTTTATCATATAATATTCCAAACGGAGAGTAAAACTGGATATTAAAATAGATGACAAATTGTCGTGGAAACAAAATTATTGTGCATGTTTAGAAGTCGACTGGTAAATATAAGCTATAGATATATTCATTTTATTTTTTTATTTTAAATCATATTAATTGATCAGTATCATTTCTCTCCAGAATTGGAAAAGACTATCAAGAAACCTAATAAAAAAAATTTTAGTTATATTTTCGATTTTGAAATGCTCAGCCGATTAAAGTTAAATTAAAATAAATCATTTTTCGTGATTCAATTTTCATTTTAAGTTTAAATTTATTAGTTTATTAGAGAACACAAATTTCAGTGTTGTTTAAAAACCAATCTTTTTTTACTAACACTAATATTAACATGCGTTTTAGGACTCGATGGATATAAAATAACAAACTGGTAATTTCTAATTGGCTAATTTTTTAATATAATTTGGCTACTAATAGTTTATTGTTTGCTTCATTATACAGGTATTTCTGATTTCTTCTAATTAAAATTATTAGGCTTGGTTTCATACTTGCATTTGCCACTGAGTAATTACTATATCAACAACCACAAATATTATAGATATAAGATTTAACATATATTTTTCAATTTTAAATATAGTTGAAGTAAATATGCCCAAAATAATTTCTGGTAACTTTGATAAATCGAGGATAGAATTCAATACAAATGCCAGAATATGTTCATTTCTTTGTGTACAAATGTATCATCCAAATGCATATTTTTAGTAAAAGATGAAAATTACAATTCTTCAAATACCTAGTATTATGATGTAAAATCAAATTTTGCTATAATTAATTATGGATCATCTGTTTTGGCAACAAAATTGCCAAAACCAGTGAAATTTATTCTACTCAATAATGATTTAGGATTCAGCGATATTTTACATAGTGATATTAATTCTAGTGATTTCAATTACAAAACGGAAATAATATGATTATTCTACACATTAAATTTATTGGAAATTTCATGAAATCATGTAAAGGGTAATTATGCATTAACAAATATATTTATTATTCATCTATTGTATCTATTTCACACGTAATTCAGAAATACCATTATGATAATAGTAATAATGCCTAATTATAAAATGTTTTAATGAGTTTAGATTGGTATCGGACTTATATACAGATTAAACATTACCAAATTTATAATTACCAATAAGCGCTAATAATAATGATGTAAAATGTGCTTTAGTTTTGTTTATAAAAGTAAAAATAATCCAGGTGGTAACTGGTAATAGTGTAATTTTATAAATATTTTATTTTTATTTCTGTATTTTTATTGAAGATTAGTTATGAAACTTACGCTTTTTAGTATGTTCCATATATCTGTTTTATAAACTATCAGCAGTTATGGATCTGAATTTTCTCATATAATAAAAAAATGTTAGAGTGCTAGACTAATTAATGAAGTTAGACTTTTAGCCCATTTTTTGATATATTATTTTTTAATTCGGCTTCTTGTATTTTTGTCAATCTGTCATTTTTCGAGTATTTTGACACAAAATGAATAAAAAATAACCACAATATCGGAATAATGATCATTGCTCTAGGTTACACTTAAAAGCTCATAATTTTATAAAATTGGAGATAGCTTTAAGTTTCACTTAAATGCTCATAATTTTCAAACTTTTGAGACTTACTTGGTAAGATTTTTTTATGGAATTCTGTTTATGATACGCATGATCAGTAGGTACTGTCGCCCCGTTTCGGCTTGACGTTGAGTTCTGGGACATTTGTGTTCCAGAACTTCACGTCAAGCTTAACACAACGCTTTTACGAGACTTTATATTTATAAAAAAGTGCACCGATTTAAGTCATATTCTGCTTTAGTTTAATGTTGTAGCTATTATTTTGTAAAAGTCCTTTAAAATTAAAAGTAAAACATTGGAGCTGTTCGCTACGTGACCGTCCTTGGAGTAAAAAGGACCACGTGACAATTTTTTGAAAAAAAAAAAACTACAATGATGAGAGTTTGTTGAATGATAGAAGATGGGAGAATGCGAGATTAATGCTGGGAGTTTTACTGAACATAGTAATATAGTTGTTTGTTAGATATGCATGATTTTCTGCAATATAATTTGGTTTTGTTGGTTTTCACAATATATTTGGTAAAACGTTTGTGCCACGCCCTACGCTATATATATTTATATTTATAATTTAGAGTATAATTTAACGGGTCGTTTATATTAAGGCTCAATTGTTTCGATTTTGATTTGAATTTCTAAACTTCATATAATTTCTTTTACAAAACTATCAAATCTTAATAATTTTAATCCATTACAAATTATTCATAACCCTTGTTGCATCATCGTAATATTTCATGCTAATGTTTAATGCATTTTTTATCGAAAACTTCTGGCATCCGGAGTCAAAGTTGCCGGATGGTAAATTCCGCGTGACGTGAGTTATCTCGTATATCTACTGCCAAGACTGATGGTTCGTGTTAAAACTCTGTAAATTCTGCTTTTTATAAAAACATTAAAGTTTATTTACAACGGAAATGTACTGGTTTTATAAAACGTAAAAAAAGATAATGCATCAAATAGAAAAAAATTAACTGCAAGAACATAACGGGTAGTCCATCTAGTGGTCCTAGTGATCTAGTGATCTTATGGTTTAGATATTTCTGTAAATAAAACATATTAAGTATTATACATCGTTAGAAAGGTCTCAAAATTTTTAATTTATTTCCATATATCGCAACTTCGAATTCCGCACGGTGTGGCCTACAAGCAAGTCGATATCGATAAATTCCGATTTTGAATTGGGCCACTATTCAACTAAATGAACTTTTATTGTAAAGAAATTTCAATTGTTGCTATATAATATAGCATTTGTATTTCCATTTCAAATAGTAATCTTTTGTTATATGACATACACCTATACTGATATCTTAATAAATGCAATAATTTAAGTAATATTACTAACTCAATTAGGAATATCACCAATTACTTCGATCTTGGACACAAATGCATTGAAATGCATTTTCAATCAAACAATCCATTATGAGATCGTCAGAGATAGCTTAATCTTATTTCTTTTTAAAAATTAAACACTATTTTATAATTTTTGGTTACGATCATTTAGAATTATATACATAAAATGGTATTTTATATACATAAATCAAATTTTTCAATTGCTCGAAGTGTGGAAGGAAACTTTTATATTGATATTGATAATTTTCTTATAGAATTATTATAAGCTTCAAGGCTAGTTTGTTAATATTAACGTTTTATTGAAATCATTATTTTTAAAAAAATATTTTTTGCTGACTCGATGCGATGTATTATATCTTAATATCTTATTGTTAGTTAAAAATGCAAATATTATATATTGTAGTTAAAATACAATCATTATGAAATTTGGTTGGCACACTAAGTATGCAAGCTTGAACTCTGGTCATTGCATATTACTCATTTTGAAGAATTTAGTAGTTCAAAACTTTTCGTTTATCAGTTTATAAAAGCATACATACTTTTTTACACATATATATACACCTGTAAAATGTAGTTTGATATTGATATGATACTCGATGCATATTTATTTATTATTTTTATTTATCATTTATCATTTATTTTATTGAGACTCTAATGATATTTTACACAAAAAACTGAATTACAGTTAAATATCAGTTATTATTAAACATCTCTTCCTTATTAAAATGTATATACTGTTATGTTACAAATATCTTGCAGATCTAAAGGCTAATTTATCAATTTAATTGTATTTATATTGATCACAAACAACAGTGTAAATGACGATGATTATTGACTTAATTAGTGTTACTGATTTAAACTAGGATGAGCGTGATTGTATATATATATATATATATATATATATATATGTTACGGTAAATGTGCACTCTCGGTGAATGTGCACATTCACCGGTGAATGTGCACATTCCCCAAAACGCTAGGTGAATGTGGCGTGTTCTCAAACAATCAAATTAAAACAATGGTGTACGTGCGTACTTGGATCGGTCTTATGAACATCTCGCGTATTTGACGCATGCGCAATAAAGACTATGCGCAAAATACGTCAAGCATGTTACAAATTTTGTACCAAAATGGTGTTATGGTGATAAATGATTAATAACATTCTGTTGAAGATTTGTTCATTTTGATCAAGATATATAATAGTTGAATAGTAAAGTAGTGAATCGTGAATAGTGATAACTGAATAGTTAATAGTAAATAGTGAATAGATATTAGCAAATAGGGAATCATTATCAGTAAATAGTGAATTAAGAATAGTGAAATAGGTAATAGTTAATGGTTAAATAGTTAATAGTTATTAATTAAATAGTTAATTGTTAATAAATAAATTGTTAATTGATCAATAGTAATAAATAATGGGTATTAATATGCATATGACTAAAATAATTAATATAAATATAAATATAAATATAAATATAAATATAACCATAAATATAAATATAACCATAAATATAACTATAAATATAAATATAAATATATGAATTAGTATTTCACTCGCACGTGCACACGCGCGCTAGTTGAACTCACATTCGCCAAATGAGCCGGTAAATGTGCACATTCACCGGTGAATGTGCACATTCACCGAAATATGCACATTTACCGTAACATATATATATATATATATATATATATATATATATATTAACTATAATATGTATAGTAGTGATTGAGTTATTAACGTTTTTTAGAGTTATCGGCAAATATCTAATTATAGTATTGTTTTAAATTGATAAGATCTAATTTTGAAATTTAGTCCAACTATGTTTTGAATCGATTAATTTAAAACGTAAATTAAAGAAAGAGCTAATGATACACCGAGATGCTGCAGAATTCTACTGAAATTGTTCACTTTTTCCGATTGTGCGCCAAAGGACCAGATACAATTAGTGGCTATATCGGACAGACTAATTTAGATAAAGTGATACGATGCTAAGGATTGATAGATAGTTTTATATTTGAGAGTTTATTTAATGCAAATATAACTTAGATGAACATTGAGATATTACTATTTCACAATGCTTCTAATAATTTTATACAATTTTTCTTATTGGTTTATTTGTGCAAGCGACTTCCCATTACATCCCGAACCAATTATCTAATTATCTGTGATTTAGTTGGATCGAGTTCAAGGAATCTGAATTTCATAAAAAGACGGATCAATGATTGAGGGACTGTTTATGGACATAATTCATAACCAATATAAGGGATTATTTTGTTCTACAAAATAGTGCACTAAAAGTGATTAGGTTTTGTTATTACTATCCTGTATGAAGAGTATTAAAATATAGGTACAGTAGGACCTCGTTTACTACTAAGGTTATACGAATTCTCGATTATCCGGATTTCCAAGCGCGACCAATTTATATGTATGTACATACTTAAAATTCGGATTTTTCCATTATTAATTATTCTGCAATTCATTTCTGCAGTTTTTTAGTATACGTATACGGAAGTTTAAATTTCTTAATAAACATTATTTTTGTTGATATCTAATTTATTTTCAATGAATACACATTATTATTCATACATTCGATTATCCGGATTTTAGATTATCCGAATGCCTATCGACAACAATTTGTCCGGTTAATCGAGGCTAGATACATTGTTAGGCGTTAACAAATATGATGCGTTTAAAAAGTTATTTTTTTCTACTGTTGTCTACACATCATTGTATGTATGTAGTATTTCATTTTACATGATTTTAGTAACAAATGTAATGTGTAAATATTTTGCTTTACAACTTTACGAAAAATTTAACAAGACTACAAGCATTATATTTTGTAAATGACTGCAATGGGCAAATGCAATAGGCAAATGCAATTGTATTAACAAATAATGACCAATTGAATGTAAAAGTTTATGCATCAGTAATACATGATTTGCATAGGTTCCCATTTCTTTACCAAGCGCTTTTGATCGCAAAAATTCCAAATTACGTTCCCGGAGGCGCATGACTCAAACGGGAGAATTCAACCTATGGACACGTATGCCACAGCCAGCGTACGTTTTTCCGAACTAATTCACAATTCAGAGCCGATGAAAACTTTAAAGTGGCTCCGCAAATGCAAACACACCTATATTATACGACTATGGTAACACAGGCTCGGAGAGAAAATGTTTTCTTTTTGTATTTAATGGGCACAACTAGTGTAACCGCCTAAAAAAGGTGATTTTTGGGAGTTTATATTAAAAAAAACTACTTTATCAATCATTTAAAAATTTTAGGAATATATTTATACATGTTTAAGAATACATAGTAAGAATTTTGAAGAAAAAATTGAATATTTTTTAAGTTATCGTCGATCTCCAACGGCGCGACAAAAAAGGCCCTTTACTGCTGCAGTGATTCCGGTCTTCCACGTGAATAAAATTTAAAACTAGCTGTAAGTGGAATTCTGTCTTAAGGCAGTTAAGGCATCGTGCCTTAAGGCAAATTGCTAGAACTTCCCGTACCAAAAATTATTATTTTTTTAAAAACGATTAACATTTTTGAAAAAATTTTACTTAGAAAAAATAAGATTTGTGAGAAACTATAAATTAGACAAAAAATTACTATTAAAAAAAATTTTTTTTTATTTATTTATTTTTTTTTTTGAAAAAAAAAATGTTTTCTTTATTTTGACATATTTTGCGAGATCTAAACTTTTTTCAAAGTAATCGTACTGCTTTAACTGCAAAAAGAAGAAATATCAAAGCGCGTAAGCGCCGCGTCGCCGTCTAACGCGTAAACATTGGTACGGAACCCATAGGAATGTAAACCAAATTTATACTTATTGTTAAAATCTCTATAAAATATCTGATAATTTGATGTGCATATGTCTAATGATCATTTTTGACCTCCAAATGGCATTTTTTTTTACTTTTTTCATTAGATCTCCGAAACCGCTAGACCTGCCCTTATGAAAATTTGATCGGTTCTTCACCTTGTCAATACAAGTATAATGTTTTTTGAATTATCAAATCGGACGCTCCGTTCTCGTAAAAACTGAGTTACCGTTTGCGGCACTTTTTGCCCCGTATCTTCAGAACGGCTAGACCTGCCTTCGCCAAAAACTAATCAGCACGTTTCCTTATCAATACAAATCGAATGTTTTTTGATTTATTCAAATCGGTTAATCGGTGTTCCCGAAATCGTCGACGAAAATTTGTATCCGCACATACATACACACACGCACACACACACATACACACACACACACATACATCCATTTTTTCTAAGGTATGCCAAAATATTCAGAAACCTTTGAAACGTCGAGAAATGCAAAAATTTTCATTTTCGATTTTTTTGCGATTACTATAACTTGCCCTACGGGAAGTTAAAAATCTCGTTAAACTAGATTATATTGTCTGCAAAATATACTACGATAAAGAAAAATAATCAAAAATTGACAAAATGACAGCGTTTTTTAAAAAAAAGTCGAATTTTACCCAAAATGTTGGTTGTTTTTGGACTGCCAAAACTCGATTTTTGATCCGATCAAAAATCAGTAATTCATTTTACGAAGAACTATATATAGAACTTGTATAAAAAATTCGGAAAATGCTGTTTCGAAAAAACGCGTTTAAAGATTAAATGATCGTTATACTATATACTATATATACTCTTTAAATGGATGTAACTCAAAAACTATTTAAGATATCGATTTAAAATTTTGGCATGTTATTTTTAAAGGTATAACCTATCGAAATATGGAAAAATGGAAAATTCGATTTTTTGAAAATTTCACACTAGTTGTGCCACTTAATCTGTTAACCGGACAGGACGTATTCGAAAATTATTGCGGAAGAGGCGTATATTTTTGATCGACTATAAAACTTGTACTAGCCCTGTACCTTTGTTCCTTTTTTGTACAATATATATATATATATATATATATATATATATATATATATATATATAGTTTTTCATTCATTTGGTATCAATAAAATATAAACATATGAATTTATAGAGACAAAACACATCCTGTTAACATGTTAAGAAAGTAATACGCATTATATCATAAAAAGGTAATGAAGAACTGTTATTGAAACATCATAGTAATCAACTAACGCTTTTATGCCTAAACTTACATTTCTTAGATGCATTGTTTGTTAGCATTTTGAGGAGTATATTGAATTTAATATTAAAAGTAATATCCCATTCGAGTTTGGACAGCAATCATAACTAACAAGATTTTTTTGTATGAGCTTTTGTTAAGTTTTTTCTTCCTAAAAACATATTTTTTCAAAACAGAACGTATTGTTTGACCTAATCCATTTTAAACATTTTATGTCAAAATGAAACCCAATTGTTGTCCTATTTATTTGTTGCCCAAAGAGCCTACTTTCACTTTTTTTTTTTTATTTATTATTTAATAGACAATCAGAAGACAAAGTTTCTATTAGCCTATGTGATAAATTATATTTGGCGTTTAGAGGTCTCCTCCATTGAAGAGATCCTCTGCTAGAATTATTCTATAGCTGTCTGTATATAATTTAATATTGCAGGTCCTTTGGCCATTTCTTCTTGAGTCTTCTTGTTTGAACCATTTTGTTGATAATTTGTATTTCAGCGTTCGAATGATCATCGATTTTGTTGTGATAAGAACAGCTCCGGGTCTTTATAATTTCATTTACAGTTTTAATTTCCAGGTCCCTGTGGATGGTCTCATTAGTTACGTACCAAGGCGCATCTACCATTGCCCTTAATATTTTGTTCTGGGTACGCTGTATAATTTTTATGTTTGATGCACTTGCACATCCCCATAATTCTATTCCGTAGCTCCATATTGGTACTAGTACAGTTTTGTATATTAAAGTCTTGTTTGCGTATGACATTTTCGATTTTCTGCCAATTAGCCAGTATAGTTGTTTGAATTTTTTCATTGTTTGTTTGCTTTTTTGTTTGATATGGGGACCCCATGTGAGTCTACGGTCTAGATGAAGCCCTAAATAATTAATGCTGGTACTAGGAGGAATTTCGATGTTATTTATAAATACGGCCTCACAGTTTTGAGTTCTCGTTGTAAACGTGATATGTTTTGATTTGTCTTCATTTATACTTATTTTCCATTCTTTCAACCATTCTTCAAGTGCGAATAGATGTTCTTGTAAGTTTAGAGATGCGATTACTGGATCTTGATGTGTTGCCATGATCATTGTGTCATCCGCGAATGTACCCGTAATTGTGTTGTTATGTGTTGGTAAGTCGTGTGTATATACTGTGTATAAAATTGGTCCTAATACACTACCCTGTGGTACTCCCGATTTTATTGGATGAAAATCTGATACTGCATCTCTTACCCTTGTCCTGAAGTATCTACCAGTCAAAAATGATTTCAGTATTTTATATAATTGATTTGGTAAGCATTTTTTAATTTTGGCTATCAATCCATCATGCCACACTCTATCGAATGCTTGTTTTACGTCGATGAATACCGCAGAGCAATACTCACTGTCTTCAAAAGCTTTGTGAATGATTGAAGTTATCCTATGAGCCTGTTGTATAGTGGAGTGAGATTGTCTAAAACCAAATTGATGATCTGGTATCGCGGTAAGATTTTCTTGGATTCTTACTAGTAATATTTTTTCCAATAGTTTAGATATAACCGGTTGAAGACTAATTGGTCTGTATGAATTAGCCATATGACTAGGTTTACCTTGTTTTTGTAACATTATTACTTCGGAGTTGTTTAGGTCCTTTGGCCAATATCCCAAACGTCGTACTCCATTGAATATATAAGTCAGCATTATTAGACCTTTTCTTGGCAGTTCTTTCAAAATTTTAGCATCCAATTGATCAATTCCTGGACATTTCTTGTTATTTAAAAGTGAAATTTGTCTCTTAATTTCTTTTGGTGTAACCTGTTTAATGTTTTCAGTAGTGCCTTTTATCTCATTAACTTCATCAGATACTCGCGGTTGTTGACTATTTTCATTTGGAGTAAATACGTTTCTTAGATAGTCCGCAAACATATTCGCCTTTTCTTGATCACTCCTAGCCCATGGTCCTTCCGAATCTAATCTTATTGCCGAGTTAGTTGTTATAGGTCTTCTAGTTTTTTTAATTGGTGTCGAAATCGTGTTATCATACTTGTTAAGATTAGTAATATAGTTCATTATGCCAATTTCTCTCCACTGTTTTAATTCATGTTTAAGTTTTCTTGCCAAATTATTGTATATTGTTTTATCGTGCTGGTTATGACTTCTTTGCCAGACATTTCTTGCCTTTCGTTTATCCTTTATAAGCTGCCTAATTTCCATTGGTACGTTGATTTCCAGTTTATGTTGCGCTAGTTCTGGTGTGGCAAACCTAGCGGCTTGTTGAAGAGTACTTATAAACTGTTCAGTTATTTCGTCGAGATCGTTTTCATTTTTAATTCTTACTTTAAGGTTGATTTTTGAATCAATTACATTTCTGAAACACTCCCAATTCGTTTTGTGGTTGTACAGTTTGCGTTGTACCTTCCGTTTCATTGCATTAGTACTTAGGGTCAAAATTATGGGCGTATGATCCGAAGATAAGTTTTCATTACTTTCTATATCAATATAATTACTTGAAATATTTTTTGTTATAAAAAAATCTAGCAGATCCGGTATCTTCTGTATGTCTGTTGGCCAGTAGGTGGGACTCCCAGTTGTTATTATGGCATAGTTTTTCTCATATATTAACTCTGCCAGTTGTTTACCTTTTGGAGTCGTAAGTCTTGAGCCCCATATTATATTTTTAGAGTTGAAGTCACCACCAACTATAAATTTATTTCCTAATGTTTCAAAATATTCTTCATAATCGTTTTTCTTTAGATTATATCGTGGAGGGCAATAGATGGCTGAAACAATCATATTGTGTTCGAAACCTTTTATTTTAACTGATGTTGCCTGTATATGGTTTTGTTGATATTTCGCTAACTCATAGTGTTCTATTGATGATTTTATTAGAATACCAGCCCCAGCGTGTGCTGTGTTGTCAGGATGATTAGTACCATAAAAGTTGTAGAATGGAATTTTTATGTATGAAGACTCTGTGAGATGAGTTTCGCTTATTAATAAGATGTCAATCATTTGTATTTGAAGAAACATAGTTAATTCATTTAGATGATTTAGAATGCCATTTGCATTCCATTCAGCAATCCGCAGTGAGTTAGCCATTATTTCTTAGCCAAAATAGTGAGCATCTGCATGATCATATTATTTTGTTCCATGAGTTGTTTAAACATATCTCTAAAACTGTTCAAGAAATCCTGTAGTACCGTACTTGTTTCGGGCCCGCTGGTTGCGTTTCTTTGTTGATTTCGGATGACTTCCGAGTAGCTCATGTGATTTGTGTTTCTGATGTTAATATTTTGACGACTTGTGTTTGGATCATGAATATCTCTCGTATCATGTGATTTTTTTGTTGTATATGTTTTCTTGTAAGCAGTGGAGTACGCGGCCTTGTATTCTTCGCAACCTCTGTAATTTGAGGGGTGATCTTTACCGCAAAGTGCGCACGTAGCAGGCGTACTTTTTGGTTTTACGCAAATTTTTGAGTTATGATTTTCTCCACATTTGACACAAGCAAATGGTCGATTGCAATATGTTTTGCAATGACCATAATTTTGGCATCTTGTGCATTGTATTAATCCTTTTCTCTTTTTGGGCGCTTCAATTACTACAATATGGTTCAACAACTTCGTGATATTGTAAATTTCTTTATTAATATCAGAGGGTTCCAAATCAACAAAAAACATGTTGAGTGGCTTTTTAGTTATATACGATCTCATATTTATTATATTTCTGACCTTGTGATTTTTCTTCTCTAGTTCCGTTTTTATTTCGTTGATATCGTATGTATGATGGATATTTTTGAGTACCACTCTGTATGCTCTTTCATTTCTAAGTTGATAAGTATGATAAACAGTACCTTTTGTTTTGAAAAAGTTTATAAGCAGCTTGTATTGCTCGGGCTGTTGAACATTTATTTTTACTGTATCGTCCGACATTGATTTTGTATAATATTGTTCTCTGTTTATTACACTATTAATATCAGATACCATATCAGAAAAATTATTTACGTTATATAGAAATATAGGAGGTGGCCTTGTAGTTTTCTCGGTGTTATCAGTTTGTGTTTTTGTTGTTTCGGACGGATGACCTTTGTTTGTTTTTAATGCATCGAACCTGTTTCGAGTCGGCGTTATGTTTACATTTTCGACATATTTATTAGCCGATGTGCGTCTGCGTTTGCTGCCTGGTTCTATTGTTTGCCAAGAAGTTGACGGAACTATTTCGTTCATAATCGTATCGTCTGATTGATTTTTTTCATAAATTGAACTATTAGTTTTCTGATTGATGATTACTTGTTTGCTGCCTGGTTCTATTGTTTGCCAAGAAGTTGACGGAACTATTTCGTTCATAATCGTATCGTCTGATTGGTTTTTTCCATTAATTGAACTATTAGTCTTCTGTTTGTTGATTACTTGTTTAATATATTCATTGTCCATCGTCGACGTATCATGAAGAATGTTGATAGTTTCAACTAACGGAGGGATAGAATAAGTTATATTTTCTTGATTTTGCATACTTGTAATAAAATTATTCACTTATTTACAATTAAATGCCCCCCCTAAAAGGGGCATTTGTTGTACGAAACACTGTATCACTACACTAGATATTTGGTGATTAACAATCACACTTGTTGTTTACGTAACACTATTGCGCACTATTGAATTTCAGCTTCGATCCGTTCGGGTCGGATGCTCGAGCTCAACTTACTTTCACTTGAATACATATTTTGACTTTCTTTTTAAAAATATTTTATATTAATGTTGAGTGATTGAATTAAATTTTGTTTGTGACAATATTTGTTCGGTATAGAAATCAAAACCATTATAATCAAATTTATTGAATTGTATTGATTTTTGTACTATGCATTTCTATCACAAATTCTATGAGCAATTTGTTAAATTAATATGATTACATGTAGACAGCACTTTTAAATAACAAGAGCTACTATATTCAAGAATATTCAAGAGATAATTTTGTATCCGATTTTCTATCCTTCAATCCAATTAAAATATCGGTTCACATAATTATTTTCCAACTGTTTATTGAATAACAACTAATCAAATGTCAACCATAAATTATAAAATTATATAAATATAAATTGTAAAGTGGAAGTTAATTTACTTCATTTTATATTGGATAAATTTCTCTTCGGTGATTCAATTATATATGAGACCTCTTAATCTATATATTATATAAGTAACTGTTTTATTACACATAGTAGCGTTTTCTATACAGCCATTTAACTGTTGCAAAAACCAATATTTTTTCTTATACCTAATTATATCATAACCACTCTTGTCATCTATTGCTTGACAAATAGTCTTAATTGACAATAATCCTTCAATTGAAAATTGATATTTTTAATGCCTAGAAGCAACAAATTGGATGAAAACATGGATGAAAAAATCCAAGTTTTTCATGTCTACAATCCTAAAATTCTAACTAAAAACTAGATGAGGTCTTATTAGATTTTATTAGATTAAAAATAATATATTATTTTATTAGATTTTAAAGTTGCAAATAAATTTTGAATTTGCATAACCAAAATTTTATGGAAATAGATAATAAGGTGACCAAATTTCTTAAGTCCAAGCGGGGAAGGGAAAGGAGGGTTGTATGCTAGATAACTTTTATATGATTTTAAAATACCAAATACTTTTTAAGAATGCAATTAAAAATTGTTTTTTTTAACTGAATAATTTTTTTTAATTATGATTGCGAACTTTCAGTAAGAACTTTATTATTATATTATATGTTTCACTCTTTTACCTATGTTATGTTATAACTAATATATTTCACTTTATATATTTTGATCCTTGTATAAAAATCTATTCGCGCATTTCAAGTGTTAATACTTGTTTGTTGGTTTCCATAATTTTCATCTATTTTCGTAATAAAAATTTTTAGACAATAAATGTTCAAATTTATTAATGTTAGAGGCTATTTCTTCTCGTCATTAAATTTCGTATTCGGAAATCCTTTTATTTGTATATGTCATTTTCAAATATTTGTTCGGTAGTTGTAATTTTACTATCAAGTAATTTTGATGTACCTATATTTTTCGAAAACCCGGGACGGTCCGGGACAAAAAATTTAAATCCGACACAAATACTGCTTTTAGAAAAGCTCTGGATACAAGGTGGAAATCCAGGACTGTCTCGGCCAAACCGGCTTTAATTATTTAGGATCAATCTGGCAATCTATTAAAAATCTATCCATGCGTTCATAAGTTTAATTGCAATCAAACTGGAACACGAACATTTGTATAAACGTATATATATATATTCATATGTGCATATATTTTAGTAATTTGCAAATAATTAGCCTTTCCCAAACATCAGCTATCAAACTACTCTAAATATACCTCAGTGGCACGTGCATCGCCGGCAAAACGCATTGTGCTGAGTTATTTGATCCAATTACAGGCGAGCCTCGGAACCAATTATAATGATTTAATTAAATTAATCACCGCGCGAATGCTAATTGGATATATCGAATCGCTGCGATTATTATTTGTAGAAAAGTCAGCAGCTAGATTTTGTTACAAACGGAGTTTTTTGTTGAAACTAACGCGGAGCAGATTCTGATGGATGACTTGCCATTTTGTGCAGTTTCAAGTTTCACGCCTGTTTAGGTTTTTGTGAAAGAAAAAAAGTTCATGCGAGTCGTGTATCGTGTATATAATATTAATCTGATATACAACTAAAATTATTGTGAAGAGTGAAGATGAAAAATGTTGCAATCAATTTCCTGCACCGAAAAAATATAAAAAGATAATATACCAATTATAAGTAAAATACTACTACCAGTAGTTGAATACTTAGTACTAGAATTTCTTTGGAAAAGTTTATTAAAAATTGAAAATTAGAAAGATTTTAGCTTTTCAAGAAAAAAACTGAATTTTTTTTGCACAATTTCGTAATAAAGTTTATGTAATCCAATTTTGTTATAAATTACGCAACAGTTATTAACTTAAAAAAAAACAGATTATAATTTTAGTTAAAAAAAATCCATGCTCTTTGTATGTTGTAAGACACCTAAAGAAGAATAATATTGATTGTCAGTTCAAATAATTTGTTTTTACATTTTAATATATTTAGAAATAATTATTAGATTGAAAATTTTATTAAAATTGCTAAATATACTTATATAAAAATTTTTAATTTTTAATTCAACAAGCTTAATAAAAATTTCAAATTGAAGGACCTATGTAGTACTAGTAATTCAGAAGGTCCTTTTTGCAATTTTTATTATAAATGTTTTTCTTGCAAAACTGTTATTACTTTAGGAATTATTATAAATTATTATTATAAACTATAACTAAATATTGCCATTAGAATGTAGTACAACTTACAGAAGAATTATATTGAAGTGTACATTTATATTTTTATAAATTTGTGATGAGCTCTGATTATTAGTAGTTGTTATATTGAAAACATCTTATATAAAATTATTACTTCTTTATTTAAAAAGCATAATAAAAATAGACAATTGAATAATCTAAGTACATAAGCCTGCTAATAATGAAACTCAAGTCAGATAATAATGAAAATTTATTAAATTATTTAATGTAAACTAGTGGGGTGCATTGCGCCTTAAGGCAAATTGCTGGAACTTCCCATACCGTAATTAAAAATTTTGGTACAGAACGCAAAAAAATTTACACAAAATGTGTACACCTTATTAAGATCTTTATAAAATATCTGATAATTTGATGTACATATGTCCAATAAACATTTTTGACCGCCAAATGTCCTTTTTTAAATAGTTTTATTGAGAGTCCATAACCGCGCTGGACCTGCCTTCCCAAAAAACTAATTAGTTCTCTCATCTTTTCAATACAGTAAAATGGTTTTTGAATTATTAAAATCGGACCCTCCGTTCCCTTAAAACTGAGTTACCTTTTTTTGGCACTTTTTGCCACGTATCTTCGAAACGGTTAGACCTGCTTTTGCCAAAAAACTAATCAACACGTCTCCTTATCAATACGAATTTAATGTTTTTTGAATTATTGAAATCGGTTGATCGGTGTCCCGAAATCGTCGACAAAAATTTATATCCGCACACATACACACCTATACATCCATACACACACATCCATTTTTTCTAAGTATGCCAAAATATTCAGAAGTAAACGTAAAGATATATAAAAATTTTCATTTTCGATTTTTTTGCGATTACTATAACTTTACCCTACGGGAGTTAATTATATAAGTCGCCCAACTTAAATCTAAATATTGATTTGAAATAGAAAGGATGTCATATATTTATACATAATTTTATAGAAATTAAATGCTTAAGAGTGAATTTGAGGTTACCGTTGTTACGTAAAATCACTACTTAATTATTTTTATTGTAATTGTTGTTTAGTAGATACAATGTACGGTTAGAACTGATTATCTGTTTAGAAAATTTTATATTTTATATGTAGTCATGACTAGACATTTTTATTAATTTTAATAGTACAAATTAGAATCACAATGAAATATAAGTCCTAACCAAGG
>NW_020538409.1:0-22280 GCF_003426905.1 Ctenocephalides felis
ATATTATGTTTTAAAACATCACTTGAAATATTAAAAAATAATATAGTAACTAAAAAATATATAGATGTCTTTGTTACTACTTTGCCACTTGTTAAAATCTTGATCTGAGCCGAATAAACACAATACTACAAAATGTTTAAGTTATAATTACACTTTTGAAAATATCAATTCTAATTTTTGTTTTTAATGGGATGTTTGATACATGTATTGTCTTTTCGGCCGAAATGACTACTAAATCTAAATCATAACTGTGCAGAATTTTAGTATACTAGGATGATATTTATCTCTCTTTTCTAACTTATAATAATTATAGTAATAATTTATATTTTTTTTACTGTTATTTTATATTCGGTTTCAATAGAGTTCAATCTAATGTTATAAACATAGAACGTATTTAAAAAAAAAAGGATTTTGAAAGTCCGTATTTGAGGGAAATGTTAATATTATATTCACGATCAAACATTAACTGGGAAGAGTATTCAATATTATTGTCTTGTTACCAATGTTCTATTTTTATTTTATTTGCTCCATAATTTATTTATAAATAACAATTATACCATCAGTTATTTTTTTTTTACTATTTTTTTTTTTGTTAACAATCATACAAATTTAAATTTTACGCCCAATTAGTGCAACAATAGACATTTTGCAGAAACTCCTACACTAGACCTTCCTAGTTCTTTCAATAATTCACAACTTAAAATAAATTAAAAATAATTCATATTATATTTTATAATTATTTATACATAAAGATATTTAAATGAAGAAATTAATACGTTTAAACCTTTCTACTCGCTAATTGCAGTATTAGTCGTATTTTGCCGCCGGAGCGGTGTCATTCGAGGGGGAAGGTTAAAACGTATTAATTCCTCATTTAATTTATCTTTATATATTAATAATTATGAAATTTAAAAAAATTACAAATTAATTTTAATTTTTTTAAGTTGTTTATGTATCGATGAACATATAAGTTGTGATTTCTCAGCCAACTTTTAATTAGTTGACATGAGATTTTTTCTCCTATTACTTGTTGTTACATTAATACATTAAAAATCATTGCAATAATATTACTATGCAATGGCTTAAAATAAATTGATAATGTAATAAATAAATACATTGCACCAAAAAATATGGCATACTTTGTTTTAATAAATTTAAATCATTCGGTTCTAAAGGTTCTCTGATTTTAAATATTATGCATTATCAATTTTTATTGATGCGATAATGGTATCTGTTATGATTAAATTCATTAAAAAGACGTAAACTGATTTTTTAGAAATAATACAAAATTGGTAATTAATATTTTATATTAGGTACTTTTTTTTAAACAATTTTTATTTCGAATTTACAACTATAGTAGAATATCAGCTTGCGCAAGGAAGAAAAATTATAAATATATGTCTGTTTAGAAGAAAGCACAACTTATTTTGTCACATATATTTTATGATATGATGAAAATAGGGCTTGACAGTTCTTACACAGATAAAAAATGCATTTTTATTTTTACCTTCGATCCCTCTAAGTGTTTTACGTTTAAAATCACAAAAGTCGAGATTTTCTCCTCGAATTACACTGAGAAACGTCCGATACACTTATCACGAACAATATAATATATTTTAACCGGTTCCATAAACGCAGAATAAATTGATATTAAATAAAATGAACTAACCTTTATGTTTATTATTAATAACAAACTTGTCCAAAAAAGCACCGAACAATTGTATTCAGCACCAGTTCGAACAATGGATGACTTGATAATGACTTCCAAAGCAATGGTCCGCTTTTTATATCAGCCTGATTCTAAGTTTCTGGCATCTATAATTACATTCATAGATTTTCAATCATTCATTTTACACAGTAGTTTTGTTTCTTTGCAAATTGCGTCTGCGAATAGTCTCAATATTGATTAAAACAATGTCGTTGGATACTATAAATTTGAATTCATTTGGAGTTCGTTCAACGATAAATTGATGAGTGATTAATAAATTTTTTAATAATTTGTAAAATTTTTAACAACTGGTACTACATATCCTAACATATGCCTAACATTGTGCAAGAATTTTGAGGTGGAGTTTGTTCTATGTGATTCAGTTTTAAACGTTATTCGTTAGTATTGTTTTTCGTCAAAAAATCTGATTTGTTAATTTTATGTTTTGTCGTCGTTTCAAGCCATTCTGATCTGAATGAGACCAAAAAAAGTATGTGTGTGCGTGAACAGATTTTTGATGTTTTCTCAAAACCCGACTGGGCTGGGCGTTTTTTTTGTTCGTTTGTTTGTCAGTTTTGCACGTCGATCAGCCAAGCCGTTTCTTTGTAATTAGTAGATAAGTAAAAAAATCCGCCCTAAAATTTAACGTCTAGCCAAAAGTTCTGAATCGGTTTTAAAAATTCAAAAACTATTCTAAAGATATTATTTGCAACTCGTGCTGATTAATTTTTGCATACTAAAGTTTATGGCCCTACGGCAAGTAGTTTAATTTTAAAAATTCATCGAAGTTTGAAAAAATATTGTATCTAAAATTTGTGTCAAATGTTGCTTTTGTGATGTGATGAGTAAAACGTTTTCAATTCGGTTTCCTTCCGTGAATGACCTATGAATGACTTTTATAACTAGATATTGCCGCAAAAGGTTTTAATATAAATTCTATTATTGTCACATATTATATTTTACAATATTGTAATATAAACATGGATCAATTCTTTTTTGCTCAAAGCCACTGTTTTAAAGATATACGACTTACGTACGTTTAAAATCCACCTACGAGGTAGTGTGCTTAGCGCGTTTTTACGTTGTTTTTCCAGTAGACCTATTTCGCGGGTGTGTTGTGATTTTGTTTGTTGAGGAACTATTGCAAAATAATATTTGTGGATTTCGGTTGGTAAAACTAAAGGCGGTAACGATAAAAAAGCAACTAAATTTATTCCTGGGAGTCATATTTTTCAAGTCTCTACATCCTTTACTTCTCGTTTTTCTTGATTTTTTTTTCATCTTCTTCTTCTTCACTTAGAGTATAATTGAATTGTTGTAACAGCGATTCCCCATTGGTATCAAAACAGTCCTTTACAGTTGCCGGCTCAACATTAGAACTCGATCAATGAGGACACGCCAGGGTACAAAGAGTCTAACTTTTTTGCAACCACATTTGGCACTTCATCCTTTTTTGCATTTGCAAAATAGTGTGTTAAGAAAAAACATTTTTCTTAGAGAAGTTCCGATACGCGTGTTCCATAAATATACTTGCAATAAAAAGCAAGTACAATTAACTTGTCTTCCACCAACCTCAGTAGCTGTTCATCAACATCTTTTTTGGGTATATTATCAAGTTCAAGTGCAGTTTGGTAACCAGCTGGACCCTAAAGACTGGGGTTGGAAGCTGGTCGACAACGCATTGGAACCATTAGTATGAACGCTGCGATTTATATTAATTCTGAGTTTCTTATAGTACGGTTTTTACAACGCGATAGACGGTTTCAAAAAAAAAATGAAGTACAAATTTACCTGGTATATACGTTAAATCCGAGTTCCTTATAATACGGTTTCCATATTACGCGGTATGCACTTATCGCGGTGCGTTGTATTGACGAGCGCTAAAAAGAATCTCATTAGTGCAACTCATATCATTCATTTGCACCGCGTTCAATTTCAATTTAATATTTGATTTTCCAACAAATTAAATTCAATTTTTTAAGTACTATTGTACTAACATGTTCATATAAATTTCTTGTAAAATGTCTGATTACTAAAGTCAATCATAGGTTGCGCGGGAAGAATTTAAGGACTTTTGAGCGAGAACTGTGTTATAGCAAGTACAGTGTTATCAGAGGCATGTTCCAGTTTCGCGTAGTTTGGTGACCGCGTTTCCAGAGTACCGCGTTATAGTAGGGTGGACTGTATATATTGGGTTCTGCTATGTTTTGAGTAGAAGATGGATTTGGGCGGTTTAATAAGTATTCTACACGACCAAAACTGAAAGGACGCTAAGTCAATTAGGATTCTTTATGGAAAGCTATATAAAGATCGAAGATATGTTCTAGCGTCACAAAACACTACTTTTCAAGGAAAAAATTATGCACTAAAAATATTAAAACACAAACATTATAAGATTATAATAATATACTTCGTTCAAGCAAAAAACGTATTTAATTAAAACCAAATAAACTATTTTAAATACTATGCTAACCCTGTATAACCGAATTATTAATTTGCATCCAGAAAATTAGGGAAACCTAATTATATATAAGCCCATATATGTAAATGAAAAGCAAAAATTTCATAGATATTAATATTGATTATCTTAACGATGTTATAGAATTAATCTTAATTTGTTAAGATATCGAAAATTTGGAATGTAATCTGAATTATGATTTTTTTTTTAAATCTTCATAGTTTTGTTTATCAAGCACAAGTCAGGATATTTGTTTGCCTTTGGATATTTGTTCGGAACTCGGATATTTCTATTGAAATGTCACCGTCGTCTATTTCATTAGCAAATTGCAATTCCAGTAGTCTAGAAACAGTAGTTCATAACAGAATTCTTAGTTGTGCGAAATTGAAAATTCTTTGTCAGTTTCATCCAGATACGAGTATATTTTTATTTTAGTGTACAGAGCTCATTTAATTAATGTAAAGGCGGATGGGGTAACCTAACAAAAGTATTTTGCACAAATGTATTACATTACGCGATTTCTCTAGCTTCCGTTCAATTATGAGAAAAGTTTCGTAATTTATTTTTGTATTATATGATTTTGTATATTTCAACCAATATTATTTTAATTTTCTGCTAATCTTAAAATATCGCATCAGCTATATTATATACGAGAAATTTTATAACCTAAAACGGTTTAAAATTGGTACAATCAAAAACTTTCCTTTTTTTAAGTTTTTCAAAAATGATAAATAACCTAATTTTATTTTACACATTTTTAAATTATAAAAATATTTTTTATTTTAGCCATATATCAGAATATGTTATGTATTTAGAAGTTTTATCCCAAACACTCGATTCGTATTGATATTGAGAAGTCTATAAATATATAATATTTATTATTTGTTATTAATAGTTCCTGAAGAAGAGGACATCCCATGTTCCGGAACCGTTCAATAATATTATTGAAAACTAGTACCTATAAATAATTTTTGACGAAAAAAAAGGAAAAATTTAGTTCAGAAATTTAAAAATCATAAATAATAATAACAGCTATTCTGATAATTTTAAATAGTATGTGGGTATGTATATAGAGTAGGGCGGGGCACAAAAATGCAATTTGACTTTGAGCAATGATATTGTGGGAACCAAACTAATTACATTGCAACAAATAACAAACATTAAGCTAACAAATATTAACAATTAACTATGTTTAGTAAAATTTCTAGCTAATTCATTATTCTAGAGAGCAAAGGCTCAAATGGATGGCTTTTTATACCCCATCCACATGCAAGTTTTATTGAGGTTATATAAAAAAATTGTTGAATCTAATTTAATATTAACAGTACATCTTATAACACAATTTAATAATACATACTTAAAAATCATATTAAGGCCCCGTAAACCAAACATCACCACGTATGAGCAAGAGGGAGGAGGGGGTCCAAAAATCCTTACAAAAAATCGATCACGTGATTAATGGACCCCCCTAAATAGCGCTCACAACCAAACAAGAAAGTACTTTTGTTAGGGATTTCAATCATTGCCGTTTATTTCCCGATAGCAAGGTCATAGAATCAAGGTGATGGCTTGTTTCGCATTGTTTGCCCTCCACTTTCAAATATTGTTGTTAAAAAATTCTTAGCTCTACTTGTTTTTGAGATATCGGTGGTGGACCTTTTTACTCGCGGACCATTAAGCCTCGCTGTCCTCTATATGAGCCGTTCAGTGCACACAATGACTAACTCCAAAAATCAGAAAGTGGACAAAAGCAATGAAGTAATGTATATTGCTTTTAAAAATTCTTGGTATAATATAAATTAAAAAATATAATGTAGAACGTATAAAAACATATATAGCTTACATGTATAATTATCAATAAAGTTAAAGTTTTGATTTGATCAATTTGTCAACTGAAAAAATTAATAAACCTAATTCTTACACATTTGTGTTAAAGCTTTTTCATAATATTATATATAACTGTCATAATATATGTTATTTGTAATTAATCAGTAATATTAAAAACAATATTTTCTCCATCAGCTGTGTTCTGTGATGATTTATCAAGTAAAATTTTCATCCAGTTTTTGTAGTATTTATGATTAACGGGAGGCATGAATTTTGGCAAGTCTTTTATGTCTCTCAATTTTTCCTTTATCAAAGTTTTAGCTTTGGAATATAATAAAACTAATGTATATTATTCGATTTGTTTATATTAATGGCTTCACAATCCGTATCTTCATTATAGTCATATTTAAATTGTATAAGATTGGACTTGGTTCTTCCTAACATTATCCAGCTCATTTTTGGCCAATTTACTGAAGACCCTGTGATGGTTACTTTTCTGTTAGTGATTCTAATGACTTTGTTGATATAAAATCTTGGTGAAACATTTGATATAGCTAACATGTCGCTTTCTTTTTACATTTTTTATTATATTGTACCAACTATCTATCGTTTTTTTTACACGTGACTCAATAATAACCAAATCTTGAATCAATAGGTAAATACCTATTTCAACTGGCCAGAAATTTCTTTTCATTTGACTTAGCTCTTATTTCCGCACTTTGAGCAAGTTTCAATAGACTTAAAACAGTTTTAATATTCCTGTATTGCCGGGTACATGAACTTTAGTATGTTATTGTTTCAAAGTTTGTATCATTCTTGATGTTCTTTATAAAACTAGATGAATTTTATTAAGATCTACGAGACCTTGTTCTTTGCTAAACAATCATATGGTTTGTCAATTAAAATGTCTTTTGAAATAAATGACTTATTATTATTCAGTGGACAAAAAATCATCCGTTTCGAAGTGATAATTTTTATTTTTCCGAAAAATTATTATAAATACAAAAAGGTATGATTGTATTAATTTCGCACTAATATCTCAGTTTTTTTTTTAAGTGGAATGTGTGCACTGAGCAGTCCATATATAAATTTTATTCTAACCTTGCACCTAAGTATTATCATACGTATTTTACAGATATATTTACAATTCTAAGTATGTTTCATTTGTTTATTAACAGAAACCAAAATGTTGGCATTCTATAAATAGCGACTTTTCGAATACTTTGCGATTTTTTCGCTGTTTGGTGGAAATTGTTTAGAAAAAAAATGGTATTGTTAAGTATTGCAAGTTCAAGCAATTAAATTTGAATATTTCAAGAGCCGTTAAAATGAAAAATCAATCACTAAAATTTAATGAACTCTGCAAGAGCTACAACTTTAACACTGAATTAAGAATTCAATGAATAGTTCATTAGTGACCAATAGAATAAATTAAATTGTTCAATCATTAACGTATGCATCCTACTATTTTTAGTGATATATATATATATATATATATATATATATATATTCAATCGTTGTTCTGTGAAAAAAGTGAGGAGCAATAAGTTTCAAGGGTTTTTGTTGACAAGCAAAAAATCTTCGGATTATTTCTAATATACCGCGTATATTTTATTTCAAACTTTGTTAGTTTAATTAATCTTGTAATTAACTTCAGAAAAGTCCTATGCTCCCTGATTCGATTTTTGTCGAAGTTTTCTGAGGTACGCGGGGATTTAGAAAATCGTGTCAATATTACTTATTGACGAATTCCCATAAAGTTTACTCGACGAGGTAGTATGACTATGACTGTGCTATTGAGTATTTGAATAAGAAAAAATTATATATATATATATATATATATATATATATATATAAATCCACATCCTCAGGGGACGGTTGTGACAGACATAAAAATAAGTTAAAACAATAGGTATAAACACAAAAATGTTTTGTTATAGCAGCTTTCATAGTCAAGTTAATTTAGTTAAGTTAAATAAGTTAATATTTTTATGATCTATACATGTCACAACCGTACCCACAAAATTTGTCACAACCGTATCCAATGCACACTTTTGAATACAAATCATCGTTATGACTGATTGTGAGCTAAACTATCTATGCTAAAATTAAATTCTGGTAATTAACTACTATTGTTCAACATACGGCAATATAAAAAAGTGATCTTTCTGTATGCAATTAACAGTTATTATTAATAGCTGAGAACAAAACTACCTGAGACAATATTTTAGAGCATAAAATTATCTACAAAAAATGCATTAATACTTGTTTTGCTCAGAGCTACCGTTTTAAAGATATATCACTTTGAAAAGTACGTTTAAATGCCACCTACGAGGCAGTGTGCTTAGCTCGTTTTTTTACGTGGTTTTTCCAGTGGGCCTATTTCACGGGTCTGTTGTGATTTTGTTTGTTTCGGAACACTTGCAAAAAATATTTGTGAATATGGGTTGGTAAAAATAAAGGCGGTAATTATAAAAAAGCAACTAAATTTATTCCTGGTAGTCATAATTTTCAAATGTTTCTACATCTTTTTCGTGCCGTTTTTCTTGATCTTCTCCTTCTTTTTCTTTTTCTTCTTCGTCTTCTTCGCCTTCTTCGTCTTCTTCGTCTTCTTCTTCTCCTTCTTTTTTTTCTTCTTCTTCTTTTTCTTCTTCTTCTTCTTCTTCTTCTTTACTTTTAGTAAAAGCTTTTCGTGTTTTAAAAAAATACATAATTTGTTCAGTTGGAGTTCCAGTATGTAAGACGAGTAAATCAATATCTTCACCAATTAACACTGCATAGATTTATTCTGAGAATGAGCAACGCTATAAGGCTTGATATATTCTATTAAACTTCATAATACTAAATTAACAAAATTAACTAAATGCTAAATTAACAAAAAGTAAATAATTCATAAATTACTGCGACAGGAAAATAATACATTGCAATTAATTTAATGAAGTAAGAAAGTTGATGAAATAAATGAGATTCTACTTTATTTAAAGGGCATTCAATGGTAAAATTGGTTTAGATTATGTCAAAGATTCAATTTTAACCCTGTGGCTGAACCAAGGGCATGGGTGGATTGGACTTCCAAAGTTAGTGGGGGTTGGTCATAAATTTGGACGCGATTGGGGCACTCTAAATGGGTCAAAATGTCAAAATTTTAACCTTATCTTTGGATCAATGCACGGGACATCAGAATACATTTTAGAGGTATAGTTTCTTCAGCAAGGTATCTTATTTTGATTCATAAACCCTCCTGAAGTTTGTTTGGGAAATTTTCTAGAATTTTTAGATTTATAGGAATATAGTTAGATTGTAGAAATAAATGGAAAAAGTTACAAAAAACCGCTTATCATTGTTTGCCCTTGAAAATATTTTAAGCATTGTTTGACATTAAAAACAAGTGAAGAGTGTCATTTGCCAAACATTTCTATTCACTTATAGGCTAAGGCAATATTAAAATATAATAAATTCATTATTATATATAAGGAAAATGTAACGTCTACATTATTATTGCAGCTGAGGTGTGCCAAAAATTAAAATAATATAAGATTTACGTCAACATGCGTCTAACCGGTGATGCAGTCTGCGCATGCGTCTGTCAGTGATTACACATCAAAGTTAGCCTATAATTCAATTTGACAGATTATTATTTTTAACTTTTAAATGCAGTCGTGTTTTGCCTTACTTTACTAAATCACAATACAAAAATAATTTACTCATTCAAAAAATTATCTTGAAGTTTCATTGTGTCAAAAATTCATGTGTTTGGCATTGGATACAAAATATTTAGTCAAGTCAATGGAGTGTTTTGGATCTGAATATTTTTAATGTTCTCCAGTTTGCATGAAATTTTGGAATTAGGTTCATCTTACTATCAAGTTTAGAAGTGAAAATAATTTAAACTCCTTTGCCACTTCCCGGGGGGATGACATTCCTTTTCAGTGGTGCAATTGCAATTGCAAATCACAAAGGCTGACGATGAGTTTTGGTGTGATAAATTTGGAAAATCAATGTTTTAGTCGTGAATAAACAAAAAATCATTCATTTGTACATCCACATCTACGGTTATGACTGAAAATATTGTATAAGTCTTAAATGCATTAAAATAAATTGAGCTATTGGAAATAAATTTGTTCTATAAATTGCAGTGTATAATTTTTAATATACAATTTTATTGAACATATTTTAATATTTGTTAAAGGGATAATTAAAATGTTACTGTGGGAATTGAGAATCATCATTTTATTTGAAGCAGTTCTACATATAACATCGCTCATATATTGGTGTAAATAGTAATTCGAAAAACAATAATTATTATTTTTAACTGAACGGTAAATATTAGTATAGGATATTGAAAAAACGTAGATGCGGGTAAAGGACAACGTCTGTCGGGTCATCAAGTATATATATATATGTATATATATACTAGCCGAAACGGGGTAATAGTATCGTTAGTTATTATCATAAAAAACTAGCTTATGTAGTTTGAAAATTGTGAGCTTTTGAGGGCTACTCAGAGCTACTCATACTGTAATTTAAAATTTTTAAACGCTTAAAAATTATTTAAAAACTTTGAACAAATTTGGTTTTTGAGAATTTTAAAGCTTTTAAAAAAGCTGATTTTTTTTAAAAAAAATTGAATCGTTTTAAAGAAGAAATATCGATGCGCGTAAGTTCCGTGCCGTAGTCTTAAGTTTATAAATCATGGTACGGAGCCCATAGAAATGTAAACAAAATTTGTATATTATTAAAATCTCTATAATCTCTATATCTCTATCTATCGATGATTTGATGTGCATATGTCTAATGATCATTTTTGTCTGCCAATTTGCTTTTCTTTTTACTTTTTTCCTTAGATCTACGAAACTACTGGGTCTGCTTTCCCAAAAAATTAGTAGTTGTTCATTTCGTCAATGTTAGTAAAATGTTTTTTGAATCATTCAAACCGGTTGAATCGTGGTCACAAAAACGTCGGCGAAAAATTGTATCCGCACATACATGCATACACAAACACATACATACATACATATATTTATATATATATGTATATATACATACATGCACACACACATACATACATACACACACACAAACACATATCATGCATTTTCCAATGCTAAAATGTTCAGAAACTTCTGAAATGTAAAGATATGCAAAAATTGTTATCTTCGATTTTTTGACGATTACAATAACTCACTCTACGGGAAGTTAAAAAATTTTTTTTTCTGATATTTATGCATTTTTTCAAAAGTCTAATTGTTTATTAGATTTATTTTACATGGTGGATGGATAATATTTTATTGATTGGTGAAGAGACTTTTCTGTTGCGGAAATTAATTAATAAAACTAATCTAACTGTTCTTTTTTGTATGAATATTAAATAAAATACCGTATTGACTTATTTAGTTTGCTGGTAGAGTTTTGTCATTAATTTATTCTTGAATATTGTTGCGCATTTGATTCGTCGTCTAACAGGGAGTATTGTTTATATGTTTCGGTGTAATAGTTGAACACCATTCGATTAGTATGCGCATAGCTCAATTATGCAGCCATTATTTCAGGTACGAATAAATTACTGTTTACTTTAGAATCGTCGAATCACTTTAGAATATTTTATTTAGAATCATTTCTCAAAGTGTGTCAATGTGGATGAACTGTGGATTAACGCATTCAATATGTATAACTTGAAGCTGAAATCCTGATAATTAAAATATAAACTGATATTAGATAATTTAAATAAATTACAAATAAAATTACGGAAATTTAAAACAGTCGTGAAAAAATTGTTGAATTGAGAAGAATAAGATTAGAATTGATTTTTTTCTTTAATTAATTTCTATAAATTAAAAGAATAAACCAATTTTAAAATATTGTGGAAAATTTAAAAGCTTTTGTACACTTGTTATTAAAAGTTTTATTTATTACGATTTTACGTGCAATTTTTGTTTATTAATGCGATTTCATAAATATGGCAAAGAAACAAATCAGATTTTTTGACGTCTTCTTCGTAATACAAAATTTTTACTAAAATAGTAGATTTAATTTCTTGGTAAACCCTAAAAATTCTATTACACGGGTATAAAATCAACTAGAGGTGTATGGCATCGTACGTTAAGACAAGTTACTGGAACTTCCCGTACCGTAATGACATAATAGAAGAATATTAAATGTTTTCAAATATATTATTATAAGTGATAATCCAAGTATATAAGTGAGCTTTGGATTTTTAGATAAAATTAAAATTGAATTCCGAATCATTATCGATATTCAAAAATAGAATGAAAATGAAAATAAAAATTAAACAAAAACATTTGCTTTCCTCAAAAACAATCGTTTCGTCAATACGAGCAAAAGGTTTTTTTGAATCATTCAAATCGGTTGCTTTGTTCTCTCAGAACTATCTTTTTTTTGTCATTTATTAGCTTCCCGAAGGAGAAGTTTATGTTTTCGTCAAAAAATCAATCCGATTCGCTAATTTTATGTTTTCTCGACGTTTCAAGCCATTCTGAATCGAATGAGACCAAATTTGTAAAAAGTATGTGTGTGTGTGCGTGTGTGTGAACAGATTTTTTGCCGTAAATCAACGTTCTCTCAAAAACGACTGGACCAATTACAAAAATTTAGAAGCCATTCGATGTATCTCGATGAGGACTAGGGTTTTTGAGTTTTGTGCGGCAATCGGCCGGGCCGTTTCTTTGTAAATCTCGCAGAAAAGTTAATTTTTTTTTGTCCACGTTTTAGCCCGCAATTCTGAATCGATTTTGAAAATTCAAAAACCGTTCGATAGATATTGGTTGGGAATCGTGCTGATTAATTTTTGGTAAAGATCGGCCGGGCCGTTTTGTTGTAATAAAGTTTAAAAACAAAAAAAATCGACGATTTTTATGATTTTTTTCGACGGTAGATACCATAGTCTTCTCTAGATCATATTAAAATATTACCGCCCTACGCTACGACAACTCATTTTGCTTTAAAAATTTGTCAAAGTTTGCAAAAATTGGTATCGTTTTTTGGCATTTGACAAAATTAGACCTTTCATCTACGTTTGCTCAAAAACGCCAGAACCGATTTCAAAAATTTAAAAGCCATTCGATGTATCTCAATGAGCACTATAGTTCGTCAGTTTTGTGAGACGATCTGCGGAGCTGTTTCTTCGTAATTTGAAAAGGAGTGTTAAACTTTTCGTCCACATTTAAGCTCATGGTACCGAATCGATTTTAAAAAATCAAAAAGTGTTCGAAAGATATTAGTTGGCAATAATACTGATTAGTTTCAGGTGAGCCGTTTTCTTGTAATTAACTGTTGAAAAAAAATTAAGACAATTTTTGTGGAACTTTTTTTGGCGATATATATCATGGTCTTATAGAGATAAAGATAAAAAATCATCAAAGTTTCAGAAAATGAGTAGTTTTTTTGACGTTTGTTAAAATTAAAATTAGATGAGTTACTTGGTATAACGATACATTACTTGGTCTTAATGAACATACTAAACCATTAACGTCCTACGAAAACTGGTTCAATTATAAAAATTATTGATTTGTGATACTTTTAGAAAATACTCCGAGTTTACGTGTTTGTTCGTTTTCAATTGTGTGTAATAAATCCACTCGGAATACTTCTAATCACTCATAAATTAATTTGTTTATTATTGATTAAGTCCATTATTTGCACATATCGGGAAGTTCGTGTAACTTGCCTTAAGGCTAAATACCAATAGTTATCATCTCTATCGTCTTAGGAAGTTTCGAGGAATATTAATGTTTTTTTTTTTCAAGTGTTATAAAATGATCACCTAAATAGTTATAAAACCACAATGAAAGTCGTAAAAGATGAAAATATTAAATTTTGAATATTGCAAACGCTAACGTTGAACGAAAAGAAATGTTTGCTGCATTCTGCATTGAATAAAGCGTCTATCAACTACTTTTATTTTTTATTTTAGATTATTAATGTAGTGGATTATTTATATTACATACATGGAAAAGTTTTTGTAACTAGCCTTAACGTTAAATGCAACATACAACTACTTAATGTACACCAAGATATCTTCACAATCAGAATATTTTGATTATATTGAAATTTGAGAATTCTTTTTTTAATTGCTATTTAAATAGCCAGTGGTCGCTATTTTATAGGCATGACCTTCTCCGTCAGTCAAACTTCTCCTAGTTCATCAGGTTAAAGAAAATAATAAACTTGTCGAATAATGATATATCATTTAGTGTCGATATATCATTTCATCACCTGCAAGAGAAATATTTTTCATAATTCATTATTTTGTTTTTAACTTATTGGCTAATTGCATTTCAATGATATATTTTGACGTCGCGACAAAAATAGCAAATATATACATATACATATATACATATATTTCTATAAATTTATAATGAGGGAAACTGGGTACTTTTTTATCAGCAATAATTTTGTTAACTTACCAGTTAGCTCGGAGAAAAATAAATTAAATAGTGATTGGAAGATTTTATTACTAAAATTCTAAAATACTGTTCTTAAATACAATGGATTAGTCATAAAATCAAATTATACAAAAAACAAAGGCGATTGGCACAACCGTACACACTGCCAGGACGGTTGTGACAGACATAAATATATGTTGAAGAATAATAGCTTTGAACACCTAAATGGTTTATAACGACTTTTAATATCAGAAATATGTAAGACAACACAACACATTTGAACAAAGCTTATGAATATAATATAACAAAACGATTTTTTTTTTAAATAAAGTTATCAAGAAATCGTTATGAAATCTTTTTTTTTGTATTGATTTTTTTTTTCTCTTCTCTTTTGTATATTGTCTTGAGTGACTGACAATACCCCAGGGACGGACCCTGTCTCAAAATCAGTATAGTTTAGCCATTAGGACAACTATCACTATCGCACCCTGGCACAACTGTGCATTGTGCGATCTACGGTACATTTAAATTCATCAGTTTGAATCTATCTTTAAATACATTGATTTGCTAATTTTATGTTTTCTCGACTTCTCAAGTTATTCTGCCTCGTTTGAGACCAAATTTAGAAAAAGTATGTGCGTTTATGTATGTGAACCGATTTTTGACCTTTCGTCGGCGATTTATCAAAAACGGGTGAAACCAGTGTTTCAAAAATTTAAAGGCCATTAGAGGTAATTCAATAGAACTCGCGTTCATCAGTCTCGCGCGACAAATTTATATTTTTTTTTGTTAAGATCTGACGGGTCGTTTCTTCGTGATTGATCGTTGAGTTTTTTTCTACGGTATGACGACCATATCAGTACCAGTTAGCTAAACGTCCCATCAATATTGATGTAGAACAAGGATGTCAAACTCAAAGGTGCAATCGGGCCGCATAAGCAAGGTTTAACTCCAAGCGGGCCGCATAAGCAAGGGTTTAAGTATGTGTGTGTGTGTTGTATATATATATATATATATATGTGGTATTATTATATCTTTGAAATGAGTCTGTTGATTCGGGCAGTAGCACTAAATAAAAAAAACTAAAGCAATTAGTAAATATGCTTCATTAATCCATGCGTTTCGATCTGCATCGAGACCGTCATTTAGTGAAACACTAATTCTTCCAAAACATAAATATATCTGTAATAATAATAATACATCCAATAATAAAACAAATTTAATAAAGAAGCAGATTTCTATTGCATATTTCTTTTTTCTCATTGAATTGTTATTTATTGCATATTATCATTTGTCAACATATGCGGACACCGAGCCGCAAAAATATCCGCTGCGGGCCGCATGCGCCCGCGGGCCGCGAGTTTGACACCCGATGTAGAAGATGTGCATGTTATTCTGGAAAGCATGCAAGTCAATACTTCAATAACTTGAAATTCAACTTGAATATCTACTATTATCGGTTGTTTGTGTAAATCGAAATGTTTAAATTTTAGTGTTTTTTTACTTATTAAATTAATATTATCTTACAAATATTGTACTCTCATGAACCAATGTTTGCGATATCAATGGCTCTTGTACACTGGCAATGTAAAATAAACTATTTTCAATCATTCAATTTGATAGAATCGTAATGCTCTCTCTCGTAATGCAATATGACAGTAAAAAATAAATCCCATAATACTACTGTACACTATAATAAAAATTATAGTGTACAAGCACGCGCTTGTATATTATAATATATGCCCTAAAAGAGCGGCGCATAAATTTCAACTCGAATGAATTTTTTTCGAAAAAAAACGTTAAAAGTCTTGCGAAAATAACTCGCAAAGTTCTTTCCGTGTCTCGTCAATTGGCCTTTTGGCCTTTAAATTTTTAAAATTGATGCAGCCGTTTTTAAGCAAACGTCGGCGTAAGGTCAAACGTTGTCTAATTTTTTTCTAACTTTGATGAATTTTTAAAATGGAACCACTTGTAATGCCGTAGTATGTTCTTTAAGACCGTGAACGTGATATCTATCATCATAAAGAAATTCGTCCATATCGTAGTAAATAATTCAACGATTAATTACGAAGAAACGACCCGTCAGATTTAAACAAAAACTAATGGTGCGCATGGCATCGTGCCTTAAGGCAAATTGCTGGAACTTCCCATACCAAAAAAAATTTTTTTTTAAAAGATAAACGTTTTTGAAAAAAAAATTACTTTGAAATAAATAGATTTTTGAGAAACTATAAATTTTTGACAAAAATTTACTTTTTTAGAAAAAGACTTAAAAAAAATGTTTTCATTATTTTGAAATATTTTGGAAATTGTGAACTTTTTTTAAAGCAATTGTACTGCTTTAACTGCATAGAGTCGAAATATCGAAGCGCGTATGCGCCGCGTCAACGTCTAACGGATGAACATTGGTACGGAACCCATAGGAATGCAAGCAAAATTCATACTTATTGTTAAAATCTCTATAAAATATTTGATAATTTGATGTGCATATGTGTAATGATCATTTTTGACCGCCAAATAGCATTTTTTTCACTTTTTTCACTAGATCTCCGAAACCGCTAGACCTGCCTTCATGAAAATTTAATCAGTTCATCTTGTCAATACAAGTAAAATGTTTTATTAAATATCAAAATTGGACGCTCCGTTCTCATAAAAACGGAGTTACCGTTTGTGGCACCTTTTGCCCCGTATCTTCAAAACGGCTAGACCTGCCTACGCCAAAAACTAATCAGCACGTCTCCTTATTAGTAGGAATCGAATGTTTTTTGAATAATTCAAATCGGTTGAACCGTGTTGCCGAAATCGTCGACAAAATTTTGCATCCGCACACACACCACACACATACATCTATTTTTTCTAATGTATGCCAAAATGTTCAGAAACCTCCGAAACGTAAAGATATATAAAAATTTTCATTTTTGATTTTTTTGCGATTACTATAACTTACCCTACGGGAAGTTAAAAATATAAATTTTTTGCACGAGACTGATAATTGCGAGTTCTTCCGAATTACATAATGGTCTTTAAATTTTTTCAATCGGTGCCGCCGTTTTTAAGAAATCGACGACGAAAGGTCAAAAATCGGCTCACATACATAAACACACGTCTGTTCTAAATTTGGTCCCAAACGAGGCAGAATGACTTGAGACGTTGAGAAAACATAAAATGAGCAAGTCAATTATTCTCGCGAAAACATGAACTTCACGTTCGGAAAATTAATCAAAAACTTGACATAAAAATAACTTATCTTGTGATATTTAAATTAATCACAATAGTTAATTTTTATCATATGCAATGAAACAAAATTCTGTTAATTCATTTTAATACATTTAATATCATATATCATACATATTTATATATTATAGAGTTCAAACAAAATTATGAATTCAATAAGATTTATCTACAGTGGCGCTTCCTTAACTCGAACTTTTTGAAAATATTAGTGCAAATTACAAGTCAATTAACTTAATCAATTTTCTTAGTATTTTTAGTTCTTGAAGATAAGAAGAATTTATTTTGACATATAATTATCTATAATACCTTTTGAACTTTTGGAGTTCCGGGTCTTTTTTACTCATAGTAATTTACGTAAATCAAAGAATGCATGTAAATTTGGTACATAGTTACGTCAATAGATTTTTAATTTTATTTGAAACCGAGAGATTTACATGTTCTTCGTCAATTTAAATTTTCTTTGCAGGAATTAGCAAAACAACTTTATAATGTAGAGATCGTCTTTAAACTTTTAAATGTTCAACTAAATAATTCAATATGAGAGTTGTATTTTTACGAAAAAAATTAATTACTTTGTTCGAGTTAACACTAAATCTACCAACATTTTTAAACATTAAAATGCCATTATCAATATATATGGCAATTCTTAGAGCAGAGAAGATACTTAGAACATACTAATAATATTTTCTTCACTCTATAATTTTAGTTTTTTTTTCTATTTTCCGTAAAAAAATTTTATGTGGACTATCTACCTCGGTCGGTCAATTTGACCGGTGGAAAATAATGTTATTTGGGGAGTTGATTTCGTCGAAATTTAGATGTAGATTTATACAAAATATATCAAATAAGATTCTGGGCGGAGTGTGAGGTCAATAGTAAATATATAATAAGTGGGTGTCTCTATTTTCGAAATGACAAGAGAAGATATTGTTCAATTCTTCAATTCGATAGGTAGTTGTTTTAAAACTAATAAATTCTCACACAAATTTTGAAGAAATTTGTATAAATCAAATTTTATTACTCTGTATATAAAAGAAATGTGCTTGTCCCAAGTTTCAAACATTATCCGATATAAATAAGAGGAGTCCCAAAAACTATTAGAAGCTGTATTAGTACTTTCATTGAAAATGAGTGAAAATGTGATCGACCGGATTGCTAAGAAATGTAACATGAAGTCAAAAATTTGTAGGTGGCAACTTTAGATATATTTCAATATTTTGAACTTAGCTGGATAAATTCGTAAGTTGTGTATAGAGTGACGACAAGTAAAAGCATTTTCGGCACGAATTTTTGTTTGAGTTATGTCTAATTTGATAACTCGGCGATGCATATTCAAAATCTAAAGAAATTCAAGTTTTTATCAACACTATTCATAAGTTCGGCTTTGTGTGGATGAAAACAGTGTCAATGCATCATAAATATTTGTTTCAAATGTACATTTCAGACTGAAATAATTGGTAAACGATGTGAGCAAGCCGAATAAAGTACATTATTTATGCTTATGGCATTCTGTATAAATATTTGAGTTTTTTTTTTCTCTAATTTCTGTTAAAAATTATATAAAAATAAATTTTAATGCAAGTTTATAAAAGCATATTATTTTATATACATTAAACAATAAATCAATTATTATCTGAATTGCATAAAAAAAAAGATAACTTTTTAATAGTAGGTCAATTTGACCGCGCGCGGTAGGTATAGGGGAAAGTCCCCGAGTGACGGACATCTAAGGTTATTTATAAATAAATCAAAAAATATTTCACGAAATGTTTATTAAATTATGACATATGTTAGATAACAAAGGTAGAAATCAAACTAAATTAAAAAAAACGCAATCTTTGCTAAAAATAATTAATACTTCCAATCAAACTTTGGTAACAAGAAATATGATTTTACAAAGTGGCATCTAGTACCGGACATTTCAAAATAACCAGTATTGAACACATAGATAGCCATGTCCATACTCTGGAGTAATGTGACGAATATTCTTAGATATTGCAAAAAAAAAATCACTATTTATCCACCCTTTCGGCTGGGCCACACTGATGCTCTCAGTTGGAGCATTCATCATAAGATTTTCATTCTTTGACTAGGAAAGACGAAAAATGGGGGTATGTAGTGACCGTTAGCACTCATACAGAACAAAATTAAATAATTAAAATAAATTACGTCAACTCTCACAAGAAATTTCAATATGTTTACTGTCCGGCGATAAGGGACGACTAAGTGTCCGATACTAAGGGACAAGCATGTTTGTTCATTTGGTGGTGCCTACTACAATTGTTTGAAATATTTAATAATATTCTACCATTTTACGGATAACAATCAAGTACTACTTTTATCATTCAATGCCACTCAAATATAAATGCCTAAATACAGTAGAATTACATCCATTGATATTTAGGTGACGCCGTGATTTTGCGCCTAAAACAGCAAAGGGTTGCTCCCGCCGTGGCCGTGTGCGTCACAGGTGAGTCTTGGCGGGTGATCCTGCACCTGTGTGCCCCCCGCGCCCCTTTTACTTGTACTTTGATATGAAAAGATTTATACTCGCTTAAATAATACGTGTTAAATAGTGTCCGGTATTAGATGCTGTCCGGCGTTACGGGACTTTCCCCTACACGAATTGTCGGTAGGCTTAGTGTTAAATTAAAAAAATGCCACCATAGGTAAAATATCAGTATATCATATTTTTTATGGTATTGGATAATTTATTCTAAGGGCTATATTAGTCTTAAGTGTTGTGAATACTTCTAAATTATACAAAACTATAAGATTTATGTGTATACTATTCTAAAATTAGTCTATATCAGCCTAAAAAACTTTTCAAAAATGACGCGCATTTCAGAAAAAAAAGAGTAGTAGTGTGTATCTTACGACGTTACATATTACTCAATTAACCGCCTATATTAAAAATATATAAATTAATCAGGAAGATATTTAAATGGAATGTATTTTTCAGGATAGGCCGTATAATAATACAGGTCTACAAAATTGAATAAGTTGTCTGTATTGGGTGTGCGGCGTATGTTGTCCAATGTACTTTTTAACGCTAAATGCGAATCAAAATTAAATAAAAATAAACGACAAAATTTCCGATCTATGAACTTTTCGAATAAAATCTTATGATTTCTGTCACCCAATAAGGACAACTTTTTTTATTTTGTGGACCAGTGTATTGTACGACTGGCAGACCGGTAAAATCCATTTACTTATTTTGAATCAATAAATGGGTGACAAGTTGCTATGTGTTTGTTAAAGTAGTTTAATTATAAATCACTTTCCACAAAAGCAAGTTTTCTTAACATTATTGAAAATCCATTCGAAATGATCGGCAACTTTCGTGTACAATGAAACGCCACTCGAAGTAGACTGACGTCGTCGTCTTCGGCAATCCGTAACGTCTGATAGGACTCCAGCAATTTCGAAAAGACCATTCCTGGTGCGATACATAACTCCGCTGCCGGCGTCACTCTGAAAAAAAGTATTAGTATTTAAATGCATTATATGAAATAGTTGTGTAGGGAAGCTAGGGGCTTTTTGAAAAAAAAATTTTAATCAATATATCTCGACATTCATGATTATGTCTTTACGAAACCAAGATGAATAGATGTTACAACTATTCCTCTACGGATTCAAGTCAAAATAATTTCAGAACTACTGTTTATTATTTCACAATTTGATCATTTACTAGAAAGCGTTAGTTGTGCAAAATTACCCCGTGTTTTGGGACTAGTTGTAACATCTACCAGGACAAGCTGTAACGACAAAAACTTAACGACAAAAAATTGTTATACCTGTCAAAGATTGATAAATTTGAAGCAAATTAGAATATATGAAATTTAAAATTAGTTTATAATGACGCAACCCGAAATTCTATGATAGTACAACTTTATATTGCATGTCAAAAATGACGGAACTGCACAGTTCTGTTTATTGCGTCGCCCTGCGGGATAGTAGCTATGACAATATTATGCAGGACGTTTTATCGTCCAATAAAGCCAAAAAATATTTTTAATATCGTTTGAGATCTTATTGAAAACGCCTGTTACTAATTAGCCCTGTTATAATGGCACCAAGCTCCCTTATGTATACTAAATCCAGATAATTGTGTTACAATCGATATTAACTTCAAAGGAAAATAATAATAAAATGCATAATGAAATAAACAAATGATATGTATATAGATAAAATATGAAAATTGTTTCATATTTCTCATCCATACACCACTGTCAGACTGAGATATGAAATTCTTTATATATAAAAATGAATCGCACAAATGTGTTGGTAAGCGCATAACTCAACAACGCCTGTACCAATTTGGCCCAATTCTTTTTTAAAATGTTCGTCGTTGAAGTCCAAGGATGGTTCTTACGGCGAGAAAAAATCGGATGATTGCCGGGAAATCCTAAAAACACAGCCCTTTTCTTTTTCACATACAAAACGTTTTCTAACTAAAACGTGAAATCAATTTGAGCTTTATGCTTTTATATAAAGTTCATATTAAGCACTCACGTATACCTGTATACCCTCCTAAAGCTTATTATTCCGGATTTTGATAAATCTTCCTGAGTTTGTTAAGAAAATTTTCTAGGATGTATGTGATTATGAAGTACTGGGATGCATGTGCAATACTGTAGAAATAAATGAA
>NW_020538410.1:0-20000 GCF_003426905.1 Ctenocephalides felis
CAGCCGTTTTTTAAGAAAACGTCGATTTACGGCAAAAAATCTGTTCACACACACACACACACACACATACATACTTTTTCCAAATTTGTTCGCATTCGATTCAGAATGGCTTGAAACGTCGAGAAAACATAAAATTAGCGAGTCGGATTTTTTGATGAAAACATAAACTTCTCCTTTAGAAAGTTAATTATTTATTTATAATAGCATTATAAATATGTATAATATTTAAAAACAATAATGTAATTAAAATCATACTTCAAATATGACATGATCGGTTTGTCATTGTGATTAGCATTTAGAAATACCTTCATTTGATAAATGTAGTATTTTTTTTGTTATTTTGACATGTTTTTTTTTAATCCAAATTGATGCTCAGGGATAATTTTGACATCATAAATAAAGGGCTTTATTTTACTAATTAGAATCTTCTCAAATGTTTTGGACAACGTTGGAAGAAAACTAAGTGCTCTATAACACTGAACTTCATTTGGATTTTTGAATTCGGACTTTATTGAATTTTCCATTGATCAGGATATGGTTTGCCTTATTATACCATTAAACAGCATTTTTATGGAATGGTAGGCTTTGTAGGAAAGTTTTTCAAGTATGTAATATTAATGTCGTCAACGCATAGTGCTTTTGCAGTTTTTGCTCTTCAGATTTCTTTTGTAATTTCTGGAACTTTGATAACAATCTTTGATGAAAAATTTGACTGAACTTCTTTCAAAGAATCAAAATAAATTTTTCTACTTCTTCTGAGGATTTTGAACAATTTGGCGTGAAAACTTCTTCATAGTAACTCGAAAAATATTCAGCTTTTTCTAAAACACTCACTGCGTGCCCAAGTATTATCAGGTTTTCTAATTGGAGGTATAGTGATGACCGAACGTTTTAAGTTTTTTGTGGCTTTGCAAATTGAATGATCTGATACTGTTAAATGGGATACAAAGTCTTGAAATTGATCGTTTTTGAATGTTGTTATCTATTGTTTAATCCATTTAGACATTTTATTCAATTGGTTAAGAGCTTTGGTGTCTATGGAGCAAAAATGGAGTTCCTTTTTAATTTGTGGGAAATACCTTTTCTAGCTGCATCTATTAAAACCGCACTAAATTGATCAACATTCATTATTTTTGTCTTCTAAAAGTTATTTATATTGTTTTCGAAAATGTTTGTACTGTAGGTGACTATTATCGGTGTGGTCAAAACTTGGATCAAGACAAAATTTAGCCTGAATGTGCTTATTTGCTATTCCTTTTAGGGCGCAAAAATCTAATAGATCAGGTAATTTTCGCAGATTTACTCGACCAGTATGTGGGCTCGCCAGTGGATAGGGTCGTTAGCCCGTCCTTCTGGACAGTTTTATTGAGTTCATTCCCTCTTGGATTTGCCAAGAGAGAATGATTTGACAAGATCGATATCCCTAAAAGGTATGTTTCGCAATAAAGTCTCCTCCCACAATGAATTTACACTTAAGTGATCCAAAATTTATTACAAATTGTTCACTGGTGATCTTGTATTTTGGTGGGCAGTAATTTCAGATATTGTTAATTTTTCAGTTTGTTGTTGAATTGTTAGTGATGTTGCATGCATAAAATGCTCATTGACAGATTTTTATATATTATATATTATGTTATATTTTATGTTTTTTCTTATTATTATAGCAGTTACACCGTAAGCTGTTTCATCCGGATGATTATTATTGTAAAAATTATAATTGTTTAATTTGAAATAGTTTATGTTTGTGAGGTGGGTTTCTAAAATCCATATAATATCTATTTTGTATTCCGTTAAAAATATTTCTAGTTCTTGCCTATGTTGAGCAGGACCATTGGTATTTCAAATTCCAATTATTAATGGGTTATTATTCATTTTAGTTTTGAAACGACGCTGGTTAATACATTTAGTATGGTACTAATTTGGTCTACTAAATTTTTCATCATATATTTTAGCTCAGCGAAGTAGGAATTAGCTTGTAACTGGCTGCTGACATTTGAATCTGGGATAATTTGGTCAATTGCGTTTGTGGCTTGCGGTTTATTAGATTCAACATAAGACGGTCTGTTTATAGTATTTTCTGTCGGATATCTTGTGCGTATTGTGGGGAATCTTTGAGCAAATAGTTGGTTGTATTCCTTACAACCCTTGTAGTTAGCTGAGTGATTTTCATTACAAAGTACGCATTTAGATTTAGTGTGATCATAACGTTGACATTTTGTACACTGTAGAATTTTCCTTGTTGGATTTTTAGGCTCAATTTTCAAGATGACTTTGTTGTTGATGGTTTGTTCCAACTCTACCATAAACATATGCAGTGGAGCACGAGTAAGTCTGTGCTTGATGTTGGCTGTATACACAAATCTGTGACCATGAGATTCAATTTTATTGTTTATATCTTCTATATCGGTGCTGAAGTGAATACTTCTAATGACTATTTTAAATATTTGGTTGAATTTGCTTTGAAAAGAATGCATCTGTTTGTTTTTAATTTTGATGAGGTTTAAAATTTTGTTATATTAATGTGCTTTACTCAATTGATCTGTACCAACTAGATCTGTACCAACAATTTTGTAAGTATAGTTACCTTTGGCGTGTGTTTCTAGTAAAATTTACAAAGGTCAGATGTCTTGGAAAATTGGCGGTTTTAAAACTACTTCTTTCTCTGTTGGCTCTTGAACATTATTTAAAACTTTAAAAAAATGCTGATGGTTAATGTAGGGTTTAACCAATACTCTGCAGGTTTATCTGCTTTAGGTTTTTTGTACTTAACATCGATCCATCCTTAAAAGCTCATGATTTTTTATCCTTTTTTTGAGGTCGGTGGTGGTTGTTTTTGTGTATTCGTGTGTATGTGAACAGATTTTTTGCGATTTCAAAAATTTAAGAGCCATTCGATGTATTGCGATGAGGACTAGCGTTTATCAATTTTGCGCAACGATCAGCCAAGACGTTTCTTTGTAAATAGCAGAAAAGTAAAAAATTTTTCGTCCACGTTTTAGCCCGCAGTTCTTAATCGATTTAAAAAATTCAAAAACTGTATGAAAGATATTAGTTGGGAATCGCGCTGATGAGTTTTTGTTAGAGATCTGCCAGGCCTTTTTCTTGTAATAAAGTGTTGAAAAATTTTTTTCGACGGTTTTTATTATTATTATTTTGACGGTAGATACCATTGTCTTCTAGATCATACTAAAATATTACGGCCAACAATATACTACGACAACTCGTTTAGCTTTAAAAATTCGTCAAAGTTTGCAAAAATTAGTATCGTTTTTTGGCATTTGTCAAAATTAGATCTTTCATCGACGATTGCTCAAAAACGCCTGAACCGATTTCAGAAATTTAAAAACCATTTGATGTGTCTCAATGAGGCTATCTTCAATTTTTAAAATTTGGAAGAAAGTGTTAAATTTTTAGTCCAATTTAAGCACAAACTACCGAATCTATTTTAAAAAATCAAAAACTGTTCGAAAGATATTGGTTGGAAATGATACTAATTACTTTTAGGTGAAAATCTACTGAGCCGTTTTCTTGTAATTAACTGTTGAAAAAAAAATTTAAACCGATTTTTATAAAACTTTTTTTGATGATATTTATTATGGTCTTATACAACTTATTGAAATATTACGGCCTTACGACAAATAGTTTAATTTTAAAAATTTATCAAAGTTTGAGAAAATGAGCAGTTCTTTTGACATTTGTTAAAATTAAAATTAGACGATTTACATGGTATACCGATAGAGTACTTAGTTTTAATGAACATAGTAAACTATCAAAGTCCTACGGCAACTGGTTCAATCATAAAAATTATTGATTTTTGAAAATTCACCTTTAAAAAATTATCCGACTTAACGTGTTTGTTCGTTTTCAATTATGTGTGATATTATGAATCCGCTGGGAATACTTTTAATACCTCATAAATGAATTCATTTTTAATTGATCAAGTCGATTATTTATCGGAAAGTTCATATAGTAGTTGCCTCAAGGCAAAATACCAATACTAAATAGCAGGGCCGGTCATGGGGTCCTTAGCGCCCGCATGCAATATTTTTTCTAGCGCCCCCCCCCCCACTATTAATTTTAACTGTTTTAACTGTTTATCATTAAAATTATATAAATATATACATATTTTTTTAAAAATAATTTTTAATTATTCTTAATTTAGTACACAAAAAATTAGATATAATATAGAAGCGTATAAATTTATTTATTCTATTGAGAAAATCATGCCAAGAGAGCTGAAAAAACTAGCTTTTTATTTTCAATGAAAACACTCGTATTTGGTGTTGGATTTTTTAAATTTTTTAAATATCCAAAATTGCGTCGTAAACTTCTCCTTATTGATATCGTAAGAGCCGAATTGCATTCATCCTTGCATTCCCGTCCTCTTCAGAGAATCATATTGTTGTTTTAAAGTTAAATCAGTACAAAATGCGTAGAAATTATACATTTCTTGAACTATATTGAAAAAAAACTAATTATGTTTGATATCTATTATTTCTGCATTGTTGATAATTATTAAATTTAGAGTATGGACACCACTAGGTATAAAAAGAAACTTAAGATTTTTTTTTCAAAGTAAATTTTGCTTTCATTTTTAACTTCCCGTAGGGTAAGTTATTGTAATGGGCCGAAAATCGGAATTGAAAATTTTTACATTTCTCGACGTTTTGAAGTTTCTGAACGTTTTGGCATACCTCAGAAAAAATGGATGTGTGTGTGTGTGTATGTATGTATGTATGGATACAAATTTCCAGTCACGTTTTAGGGCGCACGGATCAACCGATTGAATGGTTCAAAAAACATTCGATTCCTATTGATAGGGAAAAGAGCTGATTAGTTTTTGGCAAAGGCAGGTCAGCCGTTTCGGAGATACGAGCAAAGAGTGCAGAAAATAGAAATTGAATTTTTGAGAGAACGGAGTATCCGATTTGAATGATCTAAAAAACATTCAATTGCTAATGATTGCGAGAAGTGTTTAGTAGTTTTTGGCAAAGGCAGGCCCGGCCATTTTGAAGATACGGAGCTAAATATGTAAGAAATGGCAGTTTTTGAGAGAACTAAGCGTCCGATTTAAATGATTCGAAGAACTTTCTGCTTGTCTTAACAAAATAATTGATTTTGGAAAAAAAATTTGTTCCAATATTTTTTTTCTTTTTTTTTTAGTTTTTTGTATATCGAAAATATTTCAGATTTTATTTTCAATTCTGACTATAGTTCTCATATACTTTACAAATAATTTCAACTCTGCAATTCAGTTTATATAATTCTTATAAATATTAGACAATGTTACAATATTTATAATAATCTATTTGAAAACATTAAGTAATCCTCGAACATTTCGTTACGGTACGGGAAGTTCCAGCAATTTGCCTTAAGGCACGATACCACCCACCCCACTAGTTCATATTTGTTCCATTTCCATAACCTTAACCACGCATATCTTCAACATTCGAAGTTCATCAGATGCGAAACATTTGCAACAAATACAAAAGCTACAATTCAATTTCTCGGAATAAACATGCCATTTTCTAACCACTGATTCGCCATAGTTCATTTTCCCGATTACAATTTGTTTCTATTTTTTAACAAGTTCTGTTTCAACTAAATCAGCTCGCAATTTTTCGTCAATAATGCCCAATTAATTTAATCTTTCGCAGGTTTGCGCTTATGGGATGGAACACTTGATAATTTCCTTTTCGATTCCACGGTAACTTTAACAAAGAAAAAATTGAATAAGTAAATTAAGCAATAAACAGAGCTGTTATTTACTCATTTGCACAATTTTTAATCGGTTAATTGTTTCTACAAATATCACATTGCAAAATAAATATGCTTCTATGTCTCCGTATCCCTAATTATCATAATTTATTAAGTATTCTCAATTTTATATAAATAATAAAAAATGTAAATAATATATTATAAATTTTATTTTCGAAACTCGATTTGGCGCCCCCTAAGGCGTGCGCCCTGCTAAATAGTTACATTGTTGTTTTTTTGTACATATTTGTCTATCCGTGGGTACTTTATATAGATAACATATGTGATTTCAATATATATAATAAATATTGATTTATTGATTACAATGTATAATATATACAATATGATTGTATGTGTGTACTAACAAAAAGAAAAATGAACTTTTTCCCCAAAAAATACAGCTTCTCTATATATTAATAATTATATATTTTATTAACTTCCCTTGAGAGAGAGGAGTTACATAAACAATATGCTCCTTATTTAACCGCTATGGGTCGATCAGTACATAGTTTGGCATAGCGTGTTTGCCATACCAAACTACGTCTCTCGTAAACTGCCGGGACCCGCAATGTTGGTATTAGGGTGATCTCCACTTTTTGGTAAAAATTTTCGGTGAGCTTTTTTATATGATCGAGTATTGTCCGTACGTCAGTCTGTTTATGCATGTATTTTGTAGAGTAGTAATGTCTAGTCAGTGGGTCCCTTATTTTGTTAAGTACTAGTCGTAGTGTCTTATTTTGTAATGTCTGTAGTTTCCGTAAGTTGTTCTTAAGGTTCCCATACACTAGGCAGTTTATTATGGAAGCCATCGGAAGATTTATTATGGAATGAGCAAGAGGCAGATACAAAATAGAGATGAAACATGATGTCATGAGCAATATTTTCGAATTCGCAAGACATCGCCTATTATATGTTTCAACAAGCATTATAAAAAAATTAATAGTACAAAAGAAACATTAGCACCCGGCTTGAAGATTTTTATGAAGATCCGTAGTAAAATGATAAAAATTAATAGTTCAGGCGACTAAAATGATTTCCGCAGTTCTGGCGGACGTCGGAGCAACCAGATTTTGCCAATTTTATGAGACCATAGTCATAATAAATTAAGTTTTTTTTAACTTCAAAAGAATTTTGTTTACTTAATTTATTATGCTTTACTTTTCAATAATGTTAGTTCCAATTTTTGTGATTATTTTTCCTGGTGTTATACTGTATAAATATTTTGAAAAAATTACTGAATGATGGCACACGGACTGTTATTATTTGCTAAATAAAGTAGGTACTTTTATATTCACAATTATTTAAATTATATTATTAAATGTCTGTCAATAATGCCTGGGTATTCCTTTTGGAAAAAGGTAACATTGCGTTTAATGTGTTCCGAAATTCCACAAATGAATTTAATCTGATTTTTCCAAAACCCGAAATTCTATAAATTAACCGTTAACACCTTAGATCGCAAAATCCATTTCTTGCGCTGATTTCAATGATATAAGAAAAATATTAAACTATATTAAATATATAATAATAAGAATATACCTACCAAATTTCTTTATATATTATAAATAAAATCTTAGAAAAGAATATAGTAAGAACGGCAATGGGATGTATTATTATCTAATGAACAACTTTTTATATACTACAAAAATTTGATTATACTAGGAAAATACATACATAAAGTTTTCCACATTTTATTCATATGATTAAAAAATGGTTTTTAATTCGTGTTTTTTCCTTCAAAAATAAATATAATATTGAATTTGTTTTAAAAGTTGTCCGTTTTTAATTGCACCTCAAATAATATGAGTCATTGGTTTGGAATTTAATTTCACTTATGAAATCCACATTGCACGACCCTTTCTCGTATCTGCATTATTGTAAATGTAGACGTATATTCCAAGATTAAAGGCCATGCTTCAGGTTAAAATTAGGTTCTAATATAAGGTGAATCGTGAATAATTTGTTATAACTGCTATTGGTCTACATTTGAACAATATTTTGAGCTATATATTTGCGACAAAATTCATTCCAAATTTATCTGTTGCAAATGTACATTAATTTAATATGAATAAGTTTAATATGATTTTTATATAGAAAATAAATGTTTAAATAAAATGAAAACGAACTAAAATTTGCAACAAAAGTCGATTTTATCTCATTTCACGTTCGAAATATACATACAGTTTTCTCTAATGTTTAAGAAATATGAATGAAATTTTGTTCGATCGCCTGAGACACCGAAATTTTTTACAACTGGACATTTATTGGTCATTTGGTCATAAATTGCTCGGTTGCCTGGTGGCCTAGTGGATGAGTAGCATTAGTCGTCGCGTTCCATACTGGAGCGGTGTATGTCAGTAACGGTCTTATAAGTGTCAAGTAAAGTGTCCGCTTGTTCTTCACGCTTAACTGGCTGTTGTGGTTCAAGAGAGGTCTTAGTAGATTTAGCATCCCGTAAGCCTGTCAAATTTTTGTATTAATATGAGTTGGGTCAGTGGGTGTAGTGTGGAGTGTCGTTCTTTGATACCGCATTGTGTGTTAGGTATGAGTAGTACTTTTTGGGCTACCTTACTCATTGTATTGAGGAGGCTGATCGGTCTGTAGTTCTGTGTGTGAGGAAATCAAGCAGGCTAGACTTGGAAAAAAACGATTGGACTTGTTATTTTATTTATCATTAATTTTTATAATCAATAAATTTTATACATTTTTATACAAGTGGAGTTTATACTTTCATATTCATAACTACTCCCACATTGGTGACCCCGACGTAATAGATGAAGACAGAGAAGGAGCATTTTTTTGAGGATTTAAAAAATATAGATTTTGATGCAGCACCATAATCACTGGTCTTCAGTGACTACTTATAAGGTACGTCCAGTCCTCGGTTCATCGTAGTTAACGCATTTACTACCTGATACCGAACTTTCGTTGGTATACCCATTTGGTATACCCAGACCTCAGTGTTTATTGCTGACACAAAAGTTAATTCTGAGCCTAAACCTTGGGTCATGAATTGAATGCACTATCAAATGGTCATTGGAATCGCAATTCAACCTCTCCTTGTCCGTTAACTCACCAAATCGTTTTTTGATGCATAAGACTTAAGACTGCATCTTGTCAAGTTGATGACTCTTTAATACGCTTTCCTTCGAATCTCATCCGATTCGAGAGTCCGATGTATGATCCAAAGCACTACAGAAGTCGACAAGATTATTTTAATCATTGCGAAAATTCATATTCTCACAGAGCGCCATCTGTTTATTCAAAATATTGTTGAAATAGAAATTAATACAGTAGATTGAGGCTGAATCTTCGAAGTTCACCACTACATTGAGGTACAAGAAATTTACCACATGATTTATATTCAGAACCATAAGCAGAGTATGAAGATGATGGAAGGTCGAATTAGCTACCATACGGTAGCCTGTCGTTTATTCCATTGGAATTACTAATTGACCAGTACCACAACACTGCTATAATCTGCTTTCCCACCATATTCTTATAACGTGTTTTCCTGTATATTTTAAACTGTGATGTCAACACTGGGCAGGCAGTATGTGGGGAAATCAAGCAGGCTAGACTTGGAAAAGAAAATAATTGGACTTGTCATTTTATTTATCATTAATTTTTATAATCAATAAATTTTATATATTTTTATACAAGTGGAGTTTATACTTTCATATTCACAACTACTGCCACATGTGGTATGTCGGGCTGTTTCCTTGGCTTTACTATTGGAAATATGGTGGAAATTTTCCAAGAAGCAGGAAAGCAGCCTATGGCCATTAAAATATTTATTATGCGGGTAAGTAAAATGTAAGCGTTCGTCGGCAGTTGTTTAAGTATTATGTTTTGTAGTACATCCGGTCCTGGTGCTTTCCTGTTCGGTAATTTTTTAACTATTATTTTTATTTAGGAAACTGTGGCTGAGTCTATTCGTAAGTCTTTGTCCCTGTGGAGGTCAGTAAAGTCTTGAATTGTCTCGTGTACGTCTTGTTTCAGGTCTGCGTTTTACATATTGGCATTTTGTTTATGTATCATTTCATTGGTTTTTGCCAATATTTCTAATATTTACGCATGTTCCTTGTGTAGTCTGTCACCGGTACGTTGTCACAGTTTCTTCGTATGATTTTATATGTTCTGGCAAGTCGTTGGCTGGTGTTGTTTTTGAGTCTAGTGTCGGCATAGTCTGTTATACAGCGTCTGTGATTGTCAGTGTAAGGTGTGTTACAGCCTCCTGTACAGTAATTGCTTATATAGAGTCTGTCCGTAGGTTTTAAGTGTGTCTCGTTAATCAATACTATGTCCAGATCATAATTTGTTATTGTCTGCCTCAGTTCGTCCACGTTGTTTTTAAGTCCGTTAGAGCTAAAGTGTATTAATTGTGAGTCGCGCGATTGATTTATAGAGATGTTGTTAAAAAGTTAAGTATATTTCTCATTATATGTCATTTTGGTGTTTAGTGACTTTGTCAGGTGGTAAAGCTCACTGAAAATTTGTTTTACCTAAGGATCAGCAAACAGCATCTCACCCATAGCAGCAAAAAGTCCCTCTGGTGTATTAAAATCTGGATCAGGCTGGCTGGTGATAGGCCGGGTTGGTGCTAGCGATAGTGCAGGCCGGATCGGTGATGATAGTGGTGCAAGCTCAACCGCTGAAGATAAGGACAGGCTCAGATTTCGGAATTATGACGGTTGAACAGGGAGTTGAGCATACACTGGTTTGGAATTTGGGCTAATGCTGGTAATATTTAAAGCTGACGATAAGCTCCTCGTCCCCCCTGGCCTCTACGCTTGTCTTCTCGTGAGAGCGTCGCTCTCCTTCTTTTCCTTGTAGTTAATAAGAGCATTGCATTTGGGGTGTTCGCTCTTGCAATTGACACACATCGGTGCCTCATGTGGTAGTTTATGGCACGCGTCTGGCGCGTGCACATTGAGGCACTTTATACACCTGTACTTTAAGTTGCAGGTGTGAGAGGTATGGCCAAAATTGAGGCAGCGCTCTGTTCTGCGGCCTATAGGCTACCCAGGATAAGATGTGTCCATCAATGTTTGTTATCGACCTTAGCTCCGACATATTCTAGTCTTTATCGTGAGAACAATGTATATAGGCAATTTATGTTGATCACCATCTGACGGTTTCCTTTTTATCTGCACTACTTGAGTGGCTTTCATCCCTTTTGACAGAAGCTCTTCATAGCCCTCTGTCTCTGTAATCGATGTATGTAGACCGCTTATGGTTATTTTCTTTGGTATTTCTTCTTTGATCGTGTTGGTATAAAATGGATAGTTGCAGTCCCTTAGTACTTCTTTGATTTTCTCATGTTTTTTAGCGGTGTCACTGAAGATCTTGTGTAGATTATTATTGAGGTATTGGTATTTAAAATTAATTTTAGATGTTTTTCGTAGATATTTAATTGTTTTTAAATCGATTTGACCTTTGATGATTAACGGCGGGATTTTTGCCTCTTTCGTGGTGATATTTTTGGGTGACACGGTTTGGACGCCTGAGGTAGATGGTTCCGGCCTAATAGTGGGTTTCTCAGGTTTCTTGTTCCTTGTGGCCCTTTTTCGGCGTGTCACCTGCCTGTAATCCTCACTCTTTCTATTGGTATTCATGTCTGTACAGTTCGAGAGCGCATCATATTTATTTTTTAGTGCAGTGCTTGTCTACACATCCATCTTTTGATATCTTGCCGACATCTTGAATTTTTTTTCAGGCCCCTGCCTGGGAATTGTTCTGTTCCCTGAAGTATTTTGCGCACTGATTTTAAAGTTTATTGAAATGATATATAAAAAAAACTTTATAATTTTGAAAAAGAAAAAACACTCTCTAATGGGTGCTCTCTAATGGGTGCTTACTTCCTTCCCATTATCAACCCCAACCCGGGGTTTGAAAAAAGAAGTATGCAAAAACGCATTTTCATTTTTGAAATTTAGAATACCGAACAAAATATATATTACATTGTAAGTATTAAGTCTAAAAGCATGATTTTAAATCAATTCCGGACTTAATACTTATTTCACAAAAATCTAATCTGGGGTTCGGTTCTGCTTACGTTTTTCCGAGGTATCGTTCGTAAAATAGTTTGTTCAATATACATATTATTTTGATAATTAATCGAATTTCCGTTCAAATTACTTGTGCGGTTTTTAACTAATAAATGATGTGATAAATTGAGACGTAATTTTTCTGTGGTTTGATCCGAACATGTTTACAAAACTTCATGTAATATGTTATTTGTTTTGGTAAGAGAAAGTTGGTTCATTGTATACCCATAAGGGTGACACAAAAATATGTAATGCCAACACACTAATTTATATACAAGTTAAGTACACTGTTTTTGTTTTTTAAGTAGGTGACATTGTTTTAAATATTTTATTTTGAAGGTAAGATTACATATTGCGATTAGCAATTTTTATCGAAGTGAGGATTTTATATTAATTTTATAGGATAGGTCAGGTTTACTTTTTTCTTATTCTCAGCTTTTATTCCATACTTAAAAAGGTTACCTCTAGCTTTTAGTTAGGTATTATTCTGTGTAAGAATTGAATAGTATAGACCAAGGATGAGCAAACCGCATGCGGCCCGCTGGATGTTTTTCTGCAGCCCGCCAAGCATTTCTCATCAACAGATTGTTTTTCTAGATATTTTATCAAATACGGCTGTGAAGGCTAATTTTGTCGTCAGCCAAATTCTGGTAAAACTGTTGTTCGAAGAAATAGCATTTCCTGATAAAATAATTGCGTAATCTTATATATAAGAATGTAGCTCTCGACCAAATAATTCGAAAACTCAAAAACGGCTAAACCGATTTGGCCAGTCTTACTGAAGCAATCCCAATAGAAAATCAGGAAGCAGCTACAGTGGCAGGAGCATTCTTCTCAAATTGGATAGCGAGATTTGAAGCTACGCTAAGAATTACATCACACTCAGGTAGAGATGTAATGATGTATATCCAAGAATATTAATCGGTTGGAAATGGGAACTACACATTTTAGGGCAACAGCATGTTACCCGGTATCCAACGGTACGGTCGAAAGATTTCACAGACAACTGAAGGCTGCACTAAGATGTCATAACATAAGAGTTGTACTCAGATATTACGTATCAATGGATCGTCTTAAACCAGCCTATGAGATAGCGAGAAAAACAAACCATTGGATGTCAGACAAGCTAATCCTTCAAAACACCCACAATTAGTTCCTTCGTGACAACATCACTGATGGGGGTAATGATGCGAGAGTTTGATAGGTTGTGCCAGAGTAAAATAAAAATGGAAGTGAGCTGTAAGAAAATGATGGGGTTTTTGTTTTTAAAAAGATTTGATTGTCAGTGATGTATTTTTATTTGAATTTAAAAAAATCAATCTATAAATAAAAAGCTATATTCAAATATATAGTAATTCAATCAATTACGAAACTAGGATAAACTGTTTAGTACCAAAATAACTATCGGATTGCAAATATGGTGCATAAGTAAAAGGGGCAGCTAACAAAAAACATGATTGATATCCTTTAATAGTCTTCGCAAGAGCCAACCTAATCTGAAACTAATTCTATTTAAATTGAATTGGCACATTTATTGTTTCATGATTTTGATATATTATTAGAGTGCTTTTTGTTAATTCAGTAATTTTTGAATTACGAATCAAAAACTGATAATTTATTTTTAAATTATATTGTTATGTGGCATACCCAGCGAATTGGCTGAAATTGAAAAAATCTAGATAGTGGAAAATTTTACTTTGCAATTTTTGCAATATACCTTGCAATACAATTTTGTTTACTTCAAAATATTATTCATAATTATCAATGGTTGTCCATCCTCAATATTTTTCTAAATTTTCTTTATTTTAATTTTTTGTAACTAGAAATTGAAAAATACATTATTTGAAAAATGAATATAACTCTATATTTTCACCCTCCTCTCACAAATCTATATTTCATAATAGCCATTTTAGTAATCGAATAATGTTTCACAGCGCTTTCAGTCAGAGAGCGTTTTTTTATTAAATTTTAATTCATATTTTTTGACCTTATGATAAAGCATGGACTTCACATATAAAAAACTATTTACTTTTATCAAGAATTGTCCACCTCTCCCATTTTCTCCATGTACAAATATTTCCTGTTCCGTACAAACAGTACATAGTTGACCAACGGTTTGCATAAAGAGCAATATTCGCAAAGAAATAGAGAGATTGAACATTAAAATCCGAAGATCAACAGTTTTTGATAGGAATGTAGTACAATTTTACGGAAAAACTGTCAAATTTTTCAGTCTCTCAACTTTTTTCAGTCTCAGTCAATTTGCTGGGCATGCCACAACTTATATATAAACTTTTTCTGTAATGATGTATGTAAGGATACGATTCTTCAGAATTGGATATTCTGAGAAATACATCTGAGCTGGAGATGTTTTTAATACAAGCTAAATATTTAAACGTGTAGTCAATGTTAAAAATGTTGAGCCAACGTTCACAACGTGCGATTAATATGAGCTGTATATGAGATAACAAATATTAGATTTACATGAATTTTCCACATTGCTAAATCTTATATATAAAAATGGAGCTCTCTTTCAAATGTCCGAATAAAACTCGAAAACGGCTGAATCGATTTGGCCAGTCTTAGTCTTGAAAAATTCGTGCCAATCCAGAGAAAGTCCAAAAGGTGAGAAATTATTTCAAATCCGCGTAGAAACTTTACATTTTTAATTTGAAAATTTTTGTAGAAGCGTAATTTAAATAAAACAATGGACGGTGGCAATTTCGTTAAATGTCAAACGCTTTTGACAGATGATGTTCAATTACGTTTAATAGGATGTTTTACGCGAATATTATATATTTATGATAAATTTGTAGTAAGTAGTTTTGTTTGTAGTTTTATTTATATACAAAAACGTTAGTAAACGGGCCGCAAGTGTTACTAGAGACTCAAAATATAAACTTTTTTGATATGTTAATATGAAAATGCACTTTTTTGGCATATTTTTCTCAAACACGGTGCTCTGAAAGATCTCATTTGTATAATTATATACTCATTGGTATTTATAAAACATTTTCTAGGTTATATTATTTTTTATTTATCTTATTTAAATTCAGAACCTAAATTTGGTATCGATCAAATGGACATTTTGTCGAATAACATTTTTCCAGTTATAATTTCGCAGAATTTATCGCAGAATAGATAGTAGTATATGAATGTCCGGGATTAAAAAGGTCCACCACCGATGTGCCAAAAATCAGTAAAGTTAAGCGTTGTTTAACAACAATATTTGAAAGTAGAGGGAAAAAGGTGTATAACCAGCTATAACCTTGATTCTCATGACTTTGCTATCGAGAGATAAACGGTAATCTTTGAAAATCCATAATAAAAGTATTTTCTTCTGTTGGTAGTTTTAGCATTAGTTAAAAATGTAATTATTTTGTAAAATATATTTAAAATTATAATAAGGCTTTAAACCTTTTGCCACCTGCCCGTTACCCCGCAGATAGGATAAAAAGGTCTAGATAACAAATTTTTGGAAGATATAAAAAAAGCACATTTCTACAATGATGAAGTAGAAGTCAGTTTACTGAACGCAGTCAGATAATTGTTCGTTTGATATGTGTTATTTGTTGTGATATAATTGTTATGATTTTCACAATATAGTTTATATTTGCTCAAAGTCAAATTGGACCTTTGTGTGTCGCCCTGCTCTATATATATACTTTTTATTAAATTTACTTTAATTCATCGAATGTAACTTGAAACTTTCAAAAAGCAGGTCAAAGAAGAAATACTTAATTCATTTTTTATCTCTCCTCGCAAAAATTTGAAAATTTTGTATAAGCTCAGTAGTATTATTTGCAATTATACACAAAATCCAGAATCCAAAAAGAATCTGAAAAACTTGAAACGTAATTAATAAGCCGAAAGACCTAATGACAAGCAAACTGAATCTCATCTTGCGGAAGATACTAATAAATGGAGTATAGCTCTATCCGGATCAAAGACATTGACTCTAAGAAAGTCCGATAAAATCTTTCATTCTGCAAAAAGAATGCCTCCTACTATGGTTTATGACTTACGCGAGAAGAGTAATTACAGATAACTGAAAGCCGAAGCACATGATCAGGAAGCCTGTAAGCAGAAATTTGGAAAGAAAAAGATAAAAATGTATGAAAAGTCATTGATTGGTGGCTCTCACCCCATGGACGTACCGTTACAGGCTACCGTTTATTATTATTAATTTATATATGTTTAATCACGACGTTCAATTAGATACGTTCACATCTTCAGGTTTTTCTGTCAAATAGATTTTTTATAAAATAACAATATTAATGTCATGATTACAGAATATTAAAAAAAAACAAATCAAGGAATAGATTATATACGTCGTCTTTAAAAAAATATGTAGATTAGCAAAACATTCAATTCCTATTGACTTTCCTATTCAATAGTTTAGTCAATACTATAGTTTTCGGCCGGGGCAGGTCCAGCCGTATCGAAGTTACGGTGAAAAAAACTGACAAAATGGTAGTTTGGATTCCAAAAATAATAATTCAGAACGAAGCGTCCGCTTTGAATGATTCAAACAGCATTTTACTTGTATTTTTCAAAAAAATAGTTTTTTCAATGAATTTTAGTTTTTAAAAATAATTAATTTTGGTACGGAAAGTTCCAGTAATTTGCCTTAAGGCACGATGCCATACACCACTAGTTAACTTCCCGAAGGAGAAGTTTATGTTTTCATCAAAAAATCCGATTCGCTAATTTTATGTTTTCTCGACGTTTCAAGCCATTCTGAATCGAATGAGACCAAATTTGGAAAAAGTATGTGTGTGTGTGTGTGTGTGTGTGCGTGTGCACCAACAGATTTTTTGCCGTAAATCGCCGTTTTCTCAAAAACGGCTGGACCGATTTCAAAAATTTAAAAGCCATTCGATGTATCTCGATGAGGACTATTGTTTGTCAGTTTTGTGCGACGATCGGCCAAGCCGTTTCTTCGTAAATAGCAGAGAAGTGAAAAGTCTTTCGTCCACGTTTTAGCCCGCAATTCTGAATCGATTTTGAAAATTCAAAAACCGTTCGAAAGATATTGGTTGGGAATCGTGCTGATTAGTTTTTGGTAGAGATCGGCTGGGCCGTTTTCTTGTAATAAAGTTTTTAAAAACAAAATTTCGACGATTTTTATGATTATTTTTTTGACGGTAGATACCATAGTTTTCTAGGTCATACTAAAACATTACGGCCCTACGACAACTCGTTTAGCTTTAAAAATTCGTCAAAGTTTGCAAAAATTGGTATCGTTTTATTGACATTTGTCAAAATGAAATCTTTGATCGACGTTTTCTCAAAAACGCCTTAACCGATTTGAAAAATTTAAAAGCCATTTGATGTATTTCGGTGAGGACTATCGTTTGTCAGTTTTGTGCGACGATCTGCCAAGCCGTTTCTTTGCAATTTGAAAAAAGGTGTTAAACTTTTCGTCCTAAACTTTTGTGTTTAAGCTCATCCTACCGAACCGATTTTAAAAAATTCAAAACTGTTCGAAAGATATTAGTCGGGAATGGTACTGATTAATTTTAGGTGAAAATCTACCGAGCCGTTTTCTTGTAATTAACTGTTGAAAAAAAGTGTTAAATTTTCGTCCACATTTAAGCTTATCCTACCGAACCGATTTTAAAAAATCAAAAACTGTTCGAAAGATATTAGTTGGGAATGGTACTGATTAATTTTAGGTGAAAATCCACCGAGCCGTTTTCTTGTAATTAACTGTTGAAAAAAAGTGTTAAATTTTCGTCCACATTTAAGCTCATCCTACCGAACCGATTTTAAAAAATCAAAAACTGTTTGGAAGATATTAGTTGGAAATGGTACTGATTAATTTTAGGTGAAAATCTACCGAGCCGTTTTCTTGTAATTAACTGTTGAAAAAAAGTGTTAAATTTTCGTCCACATTTAAGCTCATCCCACCGAACCGATTTTAAAAAATCAAAAACTGTTCGAAAGATATTAGTTGGGAATGGTATTGATTAATTTTAGGTGAAAATCTACCGAGCGTTTTCTTGTAATTAACTATTGAAAAAAAAATTAAGCCGATTTTCATGGAAATTTTTTTGGCGATATACATCATGGTCTTATAGAACTTACTGCAATATTGCGGCCTTACGACAAGTAGTTTAATTTTAAAAATTCGTCAAACTTTGTTAAAGTATTATCGTTTTTTTTAAAGTAGGATTAATGAAGTATATTATTTACACATTTTTTTGAATAAGTCGATTATTTACACATATCGGGAAGTTCATGTAACTTGCCTCAAGGCTAACTAAGACCAAACCAACTAGTTTTTTTATATCTTTCATAGTGGCGGCGCAATGTTAGAATATAATATTATTAAAACACACTAATAACCATGATAACTTAACAAGTGGTCGAAACTCAATGCGCACATACTCATACCATGGATTATGATTGAAATAAGAGTGATTTTTAAAAAATACCTATTTTCACATATTTTCAATGATATCTCGAACAAATCACGAGATGAAAAATTAAAAATTTGCATATTGGATTTTTTGCAAAAGACCATAAAATGGCGTATAAATCGTTTAAATCTCGGGATTTCTGTATGGACATCCCATATCATTTCTGTAAAAAAAATTCAAATGCTATTTTATGTTAATTTAGCAGTAAATAATGGTATAAATTTTTTATATAGAATATTTATAATAAAAAAACAGAGTGCGCGTAAGGATCACACGCGATTGAAGTAAAACTTATTTGCAATTATATTGTAGCAAATTTAAGTTGAGTAAAAATAAATACATCATATAAAAATTTTGAATAATGTTTCTTAGTAATATGGTAACACTCGTGATGCACACATTTATTAGTGTCGTCAATCATTATACACATTTATATAATGATAAATTATAAATTACACCTAAGTCTGTTTTTACACGGTCTTTTTGTACACGGTTTTGACATAACACGGTTTGAAAATTCAATATTTTTAGTTTTTTTACACGATTTTATTCCATTTAGCACGATTTGAAATTTTATGTACTTAAATTTTTTTGTCAAATTTAATTTTCTGCGATGTATGTTCATATCACAAAAAAGTATTTATGAAAGAAAAAAGTCTGAAACCATCGATAGTATCGATAGTTTGCAAACACTAGCTTAAAGATTTAAGTGAATTCCCCTTTAGTGCATAGAAACAATTTTTACTGGTCACAGCAAATGTGAATAGCACTAATTTAGGGGAATTATTATTAAAATAAACATGAATTCTTGTTCTTGAAAATTCTTGTTTTTCACTAATTTTAATAGGTTCTAGAGAGTAGGACAAATCACCCATTTTTGTATAAGATCAATGTCTTTTTTACACGGTTTCTTCTGGAACCAATCTCCGTGTAAAAACAGACTTAGGTGTATATATTTATGATTACATTAAAAATATGTATAATATTTACAAACAATAATGTAATCAAAGTCGTACTTGAAATATGACATGATCGTATTAAAGTAATTGCTGATTAATAAATTCTATAATATTCATTCACACAGTGGATTATGTTAAACAACGCCAAAACAAATATTGTTTTTGCAAATAAACTCATCCTGTAACAATTGTGTTTGAAGAACTTCATGTAATTAAAATTAACATACATTCATTTACTGTTTGTATTTTTTACTTTTTCGCTGACGATATAATCTCATTCCTTGAACAGCTGTAATATCCGTCTTGCCTATCTAATTAAAGCCATACTTTTATTGTTGTTTTATTTATCAAGCCCTGCACATAGCTTGATCTATGAATAATTTGCTTTTTTATGTGAACGTTAATGCAATGATCATCATCAATATTACGAGGTAATAAATTAACCATATTATTAATGTCAACAGGCACATTTATAATTTGGCCAAACATTCCAAATTGTCCATTTGCATGTCGCAATCGTTTGATTTGCATGAAACACAACCTAGGTGAAATTAACCTTTCAGATACAGTATCTAGTTTAGGTAGATAATTTGGTATAGGTGGAAATACAAACCCGTTAAACTTACACAAAGTGGGAATTTTACCCTAATTTAATATCGTTCGACAAGTTTGACATCCAACCTGATTATTTAAATCAATATTCAAAAAACATTATTAAGAATTTGTTTTTGAGCATCATTTGATATTTCTAAGTCACTTTGAAGCCAAAGTTGATCACACACAAAACATACATAGCCAAAGCTATTATT
>NW_020538410.1:25000-44198 GCF_003426905.1 Ctenocephalides felis
TATATATATATATATATATATATATATATACATGTATGAGTCTGAAATCCGTTTCTCGATTTGACATATGTATTAACAAAATCTAGTAATCGAGCATAACATCAATAAAAAAAAAACAATGAATTTCTTTCAAAAATTCATTCTACATCCATACGTTTCGGCTAATAATCCTAGCCTTCATTCTGTGGAGAAATTAGTTAATTTTGGTGTTAAAATATTTATGGTATCAGGATATGGTAACATTTTGTGGGAGTAGTAATGAATATGAAAGTATAAACTCCACTTGTATAAAATTATATAAAATTTATTGACTATAAAAATTAATGATATGAAAATATGACAAGTCCAAGTGTTTTTTTTTTACAATCACTACTAGCCTGCTTGATTTCCCCACACACTCCCTGCTCAGTGTTGACCTCACAGTTTAAAAAAAATACAGGGAAACACGTTATAAAAATATGGTGGGAAAACAAATTATAGCAGTGATACTGGTCAATTAGAAATAAATGACAGTTTCGTCGGCAGATCCGCCGTATGGTAGGTAATTCGACCTTCCATCATCTTCAAAGTCTGCTTATGGTTCTGAATATAAGTCATGTAGTGAACTTCCTGAACCTCGATGTCTTGGTGAACTTCGAAGATTCAGCTACGATCTACTGTATTAATTTTTATTTCTACAATATTTTGGGTAAACAGATGGCGCTCTGTAAGAATATGAATTTTCACAATGATTAAAATAATCTTGTCGACTTCAGTATCCCTTTGCATCATACATCGGACTCTCGAACCGGGTGTGATTCGAAGGAGAGCGTATTAAAGAGTCATCATCTTGACAGATGCAGTTCCAAAGTTTAATGCATCAAAAGACGATTTGTTGAGTTAACGGACAAGGAGAGGTTGAATTGCATTCCAATGAAAAGTCTAGGCTCCAAATTATTTTTTGTGTCAGCAATAAACACTGAGGTCTGGTATACTAAATGGGTATACCAACAAAAGTCCGATATCAGATAGTAAGTGCGTTAACTACGATGAACCGAGGACTGGACGTACCTTATAAGTAGTCACTGAAGACCAGTGATTATGGTGCTGAATCAAAATCCATATTTTTTAAATCCTCAAAAAAAAACTCCTTCTTTGCCTTCACCTCAATCGTCGTGAGTCACCAATGTGGGAGTAGTTATGAATATGCAAGTATAAACTCCACTTGTATAAAAATATATAAAATTTATTGATTATAAACATTAATGAATAAATTAAATGACAAGTCCAATTGTTTTTTTACAATCACTAGCCTGCTTGATTTCCCCACAATTTATTTGCTGCCAAATAGCCAAAATAAAAAGGAAATAGTGGTGCCTTAAAGCAAATTGCTGGAACTTCCGTACCGTAATAAAATATTCAAGGATTCTCAAATGCTTTCAAATAGGTTATTATAAATATTATAACTTTCATTATTCGCAATTTATAGACAAAATATAAAGGCTTATAAACAATGTTAACATCAAACTAAACTAGTGGGGTGTATGGCATCGTGCCTTAAGGCAAATTGCTGGAACTTACCGTACCGTAACGAAATGTTCGAGGAATTTTGAATGTTTTCAAATAGATTATTATAAATATTGTAACATTGTCTAATATTTATAAGAATTATATAAACTGAATTGCAAAGTTAAAATTATTTGTTTAAAGTATATTAGAACTTTAGTCAGAATTAAAAATAAAATCTGAATTATTTTCGATATACAAAAAAAAAATGATACAATTTTTTTTTTCAAAATCAATTATTTTGTGTTAAAACAAGCTGAAAGTTCTTTGAATCATTTAAATTGGACGCTTAGTTCTCTCAAAAACTGCAATTTTTGCACATTTAGCTCTGTATCTTCGAAATGGCTGGGCCTGCCATTGCCAAAAACTAACCAGCTCTTCTCCCAATCATTACAAAATTGAATGTTTTTTAGATCATTCAAATCGGATGCTCCGTTCACTCAAAAACTCGATTTATATTTTCTGCACTCTTTGCTCCGTATCCCCGAAAAGGCTGGACTTGCCTTTGCCAAAAACTAATCAGCTCTTTTCCCTATCGATAGGAATCGAATGTTTTTTGAACCATTCAAATCGGTTGATCCGTGCGCCCGAAAACGTGACTGGAAATTTGTATCCATACATACATACATACATACACACACACGCACATCCATTTTTTCTGAGTTATGCCAAAATGAAACCTTCAAAACGCCGAGAAATGTAAAAATTTTCAATTTCGATTTTCGGCCCATTACAATAACTTACCCTACGGGAAGTTAATAACCAAAACTTAATCAAGCGAAATTAGAATAAACGATCTTATCTCATATTTATAAGAATTATGTACACTAAATTGCTAAGTTAAAATTCTTTTGTTTGAAGTATATAAGTAAGCTTTCGAATTTAAGCTAGAATCATAAATAAAGGGCTTTATTTTACTAATTAGAATCTTCTCAAATGTTTTGGACAACGTTGGAAGAAAACTAAGTGCTCTATAACACTGAACTTCATTTGGATTTTTGAATTCGGACTTTATTGAATTTTCCATTGATCAGGATATGGTTTGCCTTATTATACCATTAAACAGCATTTTTATGGAATGGTAGGCTTTGTAGGAAAGTTTTTCAAGTATGTTAATATTAATGTCGTCAACGCATAGTGCTTTTGCAGTTTTTGCTCTTCAGATTTCTTTTGTAATTTCTGGAACTTTGATAACAATGTTTGATGAAAAATTTGACTGAACTTCTTTCAAAGAATCAAAAATAAATTTTTCTACTTCTTCTGAGGATTTTGAACAATTTGGCGTGAAAACTTCTTCATAGTAACTCGAAAAATATTCAGCTTTTTCTAAAACACTGCGTGCCCAAGTATTATCAGGTTTTCTAATTGGAGGTATAGTGATGACCGAACGTTTTAAGTTTTTTGTGGCTTTGCAAATTGAATGATCTGATACTGTTAAATGGGATACAAAGTCTTGAAATTGATTGTTTTTGAATGTTGTTATCTGTTGTTTAATCCATTTAGACATTTTATTCAATTGGTTAAGAGCTTTGGTGTCTATGGAGCAAAAATGGAGTTCCTTTTTAATTTGTGGGAAATACCTTTTCTAGCTGCATCTATTAAAACCGCACTAAATTGATCAACATTCATTATTTTTGTCTTCTAAAAGTTATTTATATTGTTTTCGAAAATGTTTGTACTGTAGGTGACTATTATCGGTGTGGTCAGAACTTGGATCAAGACAAAATTTAGCCTGAATGTGCTTATTTGCTATTCCTTTTAGGGCGCAAAAATCTAATAGATCAGGTAATTTTCGCAGATTTACTCGACCAGTATGTGGGCTCGCCAGTGGATAGGGTCGTTAGCCCGTCCTTCTGGACAGTTTTATTGAGTTCATTCCCTCTTGGATTTGCCAAGAGGGAATGATTTGACAAGATCGATATCCCTAAAAGGTATGTTTCGCAATAAAGTCTCCTCCCACAATGAATTTACACTTAAGTGATCCAAAATTTATTACAAATTGTTCACTGGTGATCTTGTATTTTGGTGGGCAGTAAATTTCAGATATTGTTAATTTTTCAGTTTGTTGTTGAATTGTTAGTGATGTTGCATGCATAAAATGCTCATTGACAGATTTTTATATATTATATATTATGTTATATTTTATGTTTTTTCTTATTATTATAGCAGTTACACCGTAAGCTGTTTCATCCGGATGATTATTATTGTAAAAATTATAATTGTTTAATTTGAAATAGTTTATGTTTGTGAGGTGGGTTTCTAAAATCCATATAATATCTATTTTGTATTCCGTTAAAAATATTTCTAGTTCTTGCCTATGTTGAGCAGGACCATTGGTATTTCAAATTCCAATTATTAATGAGTTATTATTCATTTTAGTTTTGAAACGACGCTGGTTAATACATTTAGTATGGTACTAATTTGGTCTACTAAATTTTTCATCATATATTTTAGCTCAGCGAAGTAGGAATTAGCTTGTAACTGGCTGCTGACATTTGAATCTGGGATAATTTGGTCAATTGCGTTTGTGGCTTGCGGTTTATTAGATTCAACATAAGACGGTCTGTTTATAGTATTTTCTGTCGGATATCTTGTGCGTATTGTGGGGAATCTTTGAGCAAATAGTTGGTTGTATTCCTTACAACCCTTGTAGTTAGCTGAGTGATTTTCATTACAAAGTACGCATTTAGATTTAGTGTGATCATAACGTTGACATTTTGTACACTGTAGAATTTTCCTTGTTGGATTTTTAGGCTCAATTTTCAAGATGACTTTGTTGTTGATGGTTTGTTCCAACTCTACCATAAACATATGCAGTGGAGCACGAGTAAGTCTGTGCTTGATGTTGGCTGTATACACAAATCTGTGACCATGAGATTCAATTTTATTGTTTATATCTTCTATATCGGTGCTGAAGTGAATACTTCTAATGACTATTTTAAATATTTGGTTGAATTTGCTTTGAAAAGAATGCATCTGTTTGTTTTTAATTTTGATGAGGTTTAAAATTTTGTTATATTAATGTGCTTTACTCAATTGATCTGTACCAACTAGATCTGTACCAACAATTTTGTAAGTATAGTTACCTTTGGCGTGTGTTTCTAGTAAAATTTACAAAGGTCAGATGTCTTGGAAAATTGGCGGTTTTAAGACTACTTCTTTCTCTGTTGGCTCTTGAACATTATTTAAAACTTTAAAAAAATGCTGATGGTTAATGTAGGGTTTAACCAATACTCTGCAGGTTTATCTGCTTTAGGTTTTTTGTACTTAACATCGATCCATCCTTAAAAGCTCATGATTTTTTATCCTTTTTTTGAGGTCGGTGGTGGTTGTTTTTGTGTATTCGTGTGTATGTGAACAGATTTTTTGCGATTTCAAAAATTTAAGAGCCATTCGATGTATTGCGATGAGGACTAGCGTTTATCAATTTTGCGCAACGATCAGCCAAGACGTTTCTTTGTAAATAGCAGAAAAGTAAAAAATTTTTCGTCCACGTTTTAGCCCGCAGTTCTTAATCGATTTAAAAAATTCAAAAACTGTATGAAAGATATTAGTTGGGAATCGCGCTGATGAGTTTTTGTTAGAGATCTGCCAGGCCTTTTTCTTGTAATAAAGTGTTGAAAAATTTTTTTCGACGGTTTTTATTATTATTATTTTGACGGTAGATACCATTGTCTTCTAGATCATACTAAAATATTACGGCCAACAATATACTACGACAACTCGTTTAGCTTTAAAAATTCGTCAAAGTTTGCAAAAATTAGTATCGTTTTTTGGCATTTGTCAAAATTAGATCTTTCATCGACGATTGCTCAAAAACGCCTGAACCGATTTCAGAAATTTAAAAACCATTTGATGTGTCTCAATGAGGCTATCTTCAATTTTTGAAATTTGGAAGAAAGTGTTAAATTTTTAGTCCAATTTAAGCACAAACTACCGAATCTATTTTAAAAAATCAAAAACTGTTCGAAAGATATTGGTTGTAAATGATACTAATTACTTTTAGGTGAAAATCTACTGAGCCGTTTTCTTGTAATTAACTGTTGAAAAAAAAATTTAAGCCGATTTTTATAAAACTTTTTTTGATGATATTTATTATGGTCTTATACAACTTATTGAAATATTACGGCCTTACGACAAATAGTTTAATTTTAAAAATTCATCAAAGTTTGAGAAAATGAGCAGTTCTTTTGACATTTGTTAAAATTAAAATTAGACGATTTACATGGTATACCGATAGAGTACTTAGTTTTAATGAACATAGTAAACTATCAAAGTCCTACGGCAACTGGTTCAATCATAAAAATTATTGATTTTTGAAAATTCACCTTTAAAAAATTATCCGACTTAACGTGTTTGTTCGTTTTCAATTATGTGTGATATTATGAATCCGCTGGGAATACTTTTAATACCTCATAAATGAATTCATTTTTAATTGATCAAGTCGATTATTTATCGGAAAGTTCATATAGTAGTTGCCTCAAGGCAAAATACCAATACTAAATAGCAGGGCCGGTCATGGGGTCCTTAGCGCCCGCATGCAATATTTTTTCTAGCGCCCCCCCCCCCACTATTAATTTTAACTGTTTTAACTGTTTATCATTAAAATTATATAAATATATACATATTTTTTTAAAAATAATTTTTAATTATTCTTAATTTAGTACACAAAAAATTAGATATAATATAGAAGCGTATAAATTTATTTATTCTATTGAGAAAATCATGCCAAGAGAGCTGAAAAAACTAGCTTTTTATTTTCAATGAAAACACTCGTATTTGGTGTTGGATTTTTTAAATTTTTTAAATATCCAAAATTGCGTCGTAAACTTCTCCTTATTGATATCGTAAGAGCCGAATTGCATTCATCCTTGCATTCCCGTCCTATTCAGAGAATCATATTGTTGTTTTAAAGTTAAATCAGTACAAAATGCGTAGAAATTATACATTTCTTGAACTATATTGAAAAAAAACTAATTATGTTTGATATCTATTATTTCTGCATTGTTGATAATTATTAAATTTAGAGTATGGACACCACTAGGTATAAAAAGAAACTTAAGATTTTTGTTTCAAAGTAAATTTTGCTTTCATTTTTAACTTCCCGTAGGGTAAGTTATTGTAATGGGCCGAAAATCGGAATTGAAAATTTTTACATTTCTCGACGTTTTGAAAGTTTCTGAACGTTTTGGCATACCTCAGAAAAAATGGATGTGTGTGTGTGTGTGTATGTATGTATGTATGGATACAAATTTCCAGTCACGTTTTAGGGCGCACGGATCAACCGATTGAATGGTTCAAAAAACATTCGATTCCTATTGATAGGGAAAAGAGCTGATTAGTTTTTGGCAAAGGCAGGTCAGCCGTTTCGGAGATACGGAGCAAAGAGTGCAGAAAATAGAAATTGAATTTTTGAGAGAACGGAGTATCCGATTTGAATGATCTAAAAAACATTCAATTGCTAATGATTGGGAGAAGTGTTTAGTAGTTTTTGGCAAAGGCAGGCCCGGCCATTTTGAAGATACGGAGCTAAATATGTAAGAAATGGCAGTTTTTGAGAGAACTAAGCGTCCGATTTAAATGATTCGAAGAACTTTCTGCTTGTCTTAACAAAATAATTGATTTTGGAAAAAAAATTTTGTTCCAATATTTTTTTTCTTTTTTTTTTTTAGTTTTTTGTATATCGAAAATATTTCAGATTTTATTTTCAATTCTGACTATAGTTCTCATATACTTTACAAATAATTTCAACTCTGCAATTCAGTTTATATAATTCTTATAAATATTAGACAATGTTACAATATTTATAATAATCTATTTGAAAACATTAAGTAATCCTCGAACATTTCGTTACGGTACGGGAAGTTCCAGCAATTTGCCTTAAGGCACGATACCACCCACCCCACTAGTTCATATTTGTTCCATTTCCATAACCTTAACCACGCATATCTTCAACATTCGAAGTTCATCAGATGCGAAACATTTGCAACAAATACAAAAGCTACAATTCAATTTCTCGGAATAAACATCCATTTTCTAACCACTGATTCGCCATAGTTCATTTTCCCGATTACAATTTGTTTCTATTTTTTAACAAGTTCTGTTTCAACTAAATCAGCTCGCAATTTTTCGTCAATAATGCCCAATTAATTTAATCTTTCGCAGGTTTGCGCTTATGGGATGGAACACTTGATAATTTCCTTTTCGATTCCACGGTAACTTTAACAAAGAAAAAATTGAATAAGTAAATTAAGCAATAAACAGAGCTGTTATTTACTCATTTGCACAATTTTTAATCGGTTAATTGTTTCTACAAATATCACATTGCAAAATAAATATGCTTCTATGTCTCCGTATCCCTAATTATCATAATTTATTAAGTATTCTCAATTTTATATAAATAATAAAAAATGTAAATAATATATTATAAATTTTATTTTCGAAACTCGATTTGGCGCCCCCTAAGGCGTGCGCCCTGCTAAATAGTTACATTGTTGTTTTTTTGTACATATTTGTCTATCCGTGGGTACTTTATATAGATAACATATGTGATTTCAATATATATAATAAATATTGATTTATTGATTACAATGTATAATATATACAATATGATTGTATGTGTGTACTAACAAAAAGAAAAATGAACTTTTTCCCCAAAAAATACAGCTTCTCTATATATTAATAATTATATATTTTATTAACTTCCCTTGAGAGAGAGGAGTTACATAAACAATATGCTCCTTATTTAACCGCTATGGGTCGATCAGTACATAGTTTGGCATAGCGTGTTTGCCATACCAAACTACGTCTCTCGTAAACTGCCGGGACCCGCAATGTTGGTATTAGGGTGATCTCCACTTTTTGGTAAAAATTTTCGGTGAGCTTTTTTATATGATCGAGTATTGTCCGTACGTCAGTCTGTTTATGCATGTATTTTGTAGAGTAGTAATGTCTAGTCAGTGGGTCCCTTATTTTGTTAAGTACTAGTCGTAGTGTCTTATTTTGTAATGTCTGTAGTTTCCGTAAGTTGTTCTTAAGGTTCCCATACACTAGGCAGTTTATTATGGAAGCCATCGGAAGATTTATTATGGAATGAGCAAGAGGCAGATACAAAATAGAGATGAAACATGATGTCATGAGCAATATTTTCGAATTCGCAAGACATCGCCTATTATATGTTTCAACAAGCATTATAAAAAAATTAATAGTACAAAAGAAACATTAGCACCCGGCTTGAAGATTTTTATGAAGATCCGTAGTAAAATGATAAAAATTAATAGTTCAGGCGACTAAAATGATTTCCGCAGTTCTGGCGGACGTCGGAGCAACCAGATTTTGCCAATTTTATGAGACCATAGTCATAATAAATAAAACATAAGTTTTTTTTAACTTCAAAAGAATTTTGTTTACTTAATTTATTATGCTTTACTTTTCAATAATGTTAGTTCCAATTTTTGTGATTATTTTTCCTGGTGTTATACTGTATAAATATTTTGAAAAAATTACTGAATGATGGCACACGGACTGTTATTATTTGCTAAATAAAGTAGGTACTTTTATATTCACAATTATTTAAATTATATTATTAAATGTCTGTCAATAATGCCTGGGTATTCCTTTTGGAAAAAGGTAACATTGCGTTTAATGTGTTCCGAAATTCCACAAATGAATTTAATCTGATTTTTCCAAAACCCGAAATTCTATAAATTAACCGTTAACACCTTAGATCGCAAAATCCATTTCTTGCGCTGATTTCAATGATATAAGAAAAATATTAAACTATATTAAATATATAATAATAAGAATATACCTACCAAATTTCTTTATATATTATAAATAAAATCTTAGAAAAGAATATAGTAAGAACGGCAATGGGATGTATTATTATCTAATGAACAACTTTTTATATACTACAAAAATTTGATTATACTAGGAAAATACATACATAAAGTTTTCCACATTTTATTCATATGATTAAAAAAATGGTTTTTAATTCGTGTTTTTTCCTTCAAAAATAAATATAATATTGAATTTGTTTTAAAAGTTGTCCGTTTTTAATTGCACCTCAAATAATATGAGTCATTGGTTTGGAATTTAATTTCACTTATGAAATCCACATTGCACGACCCTTTCTCGTATCTGCATTATTGTAAATGTAGACGTATATTCCAAGATTAAAGGCCATGCTTCAGGTTAAAATTAGGTTCTAATATAAGGTGAATCGTGAATAATTTGTTATAACTGCTATTGGTCTACATTTGAACAATATTTTGAGCTATATATTTGCGACAAAATTCATTCCAAATTTATCTGTTGCAAATGTACATTAATTTAATATGAATAAGTTTAATATGATTTTTATATAGAAAATAAATGTTTAAATAAAATGAAAACGAACTAAAATTTGCAACAAAAGTCGATTTTATCTCATTTCACGTTCGAAATATACATACAGTTTTCTCTAATGTTTAAGAAATATGAATGAAATTTTGTTCGATCGCCTGAGACACCGAAATTTTTTACAACTGGACATTTATTGGTCATTTGGTCATAAATTGCTCGGTTGCCTGGTGGCCTAGTGGATGAGTAGCATTAGTCGTCGCGTTCCATACTGGAGCGGTGTATGTCAGTAACGGTCTTATAAGTGTCAAGTAGAGTGTCCGCTTGTTCTTCACGCTTAACTGGCTGTTGTGGTTCAAGAGAGGTCTTAGTAGATTTAGCATCCCGTAAGCCTGTCAAATTTTTGTATTAATATGAGTTGGGTCAGTGGGTGTAGTGTGGAGTGTCGTTCTTTGATACCGCATTGTGTGTTAGGTATGAGTAGTACTTTTTGGACTACCTTACTCATTGTATTGAAGAGGCTGATCGGTCTGTAGTTCTGTGTGTGAGGAAATCAAGCAGGCTAGACTTGGAAAAAAACGATTGGACTTGTTATTTTATTTATCATTAATTTTTATAATCAATAAATTTTATACATTTTTATACAAGTGGAGTTTATACTTTCATATTCATAACTACTCCCACATTGGTGACCCCGACGTAATAGATGAAGACAGAGAAGGAGCATTTTTTTGAGGATTTAAAAAATATAGATTTTGATGCAGCACCATAATCACTGGTCTTCAGTGACTACTTATAAGGTACGTCCAGTTCTCGGTTCATCGTAGTTAACGCATTTACTACCTGATACCGAACTTTCGTTGGTATACCCATTTGGTATACCCAGACCTCAGTGTTTATTGCTGACACAAAAGTTAATTCTGAGCCTAAACCTTGGGTCATGAATTGAATGCACTATCAAATGGTCATTGGAATCGCAATTCAACCTCTCCTTGTCCGTTAACTCACCAAATCGTTTTTTGATGCATAAGACTTAAGACTGCATCTTGTCAAGTTGATGACTCTTTAATACGCTTTCCTTCGAATCTCATCCGATTCGAGAATCCGATGTATGATCCAAAGCACTACAGAAGTCGACAAGATTATTTTAATCATTGCGAAAATTCATATTCTCACAGAGCGCCATCTGTTTATTCAAAATATTGTTGAAATAGAAATTAATACAGTAGATTGAGGCTGAATCTTCGAAGTTCACCACTACATTGAGGTACAAGAAATTTACCACATGATTTATATTCAGAACCATAAGCAGAGTATGAAGATGATGGAAGGTCGAATTAGCTACCATACGGTAGCCTGTCGTTTATTCCATTGGAATTACTAATTGACCAGTACCACAACACTGCTATAATCTGCTTTCCCAACATTTTCTTATAACGTGTTTTCCTGTATATTTTAAACTGTGATGTCAACACTGGGCAGGCAGTATGTGGGGAAATCAAGCAGGCTAGACTTGGAAAAGAAAATAATTGGACTTGTCATTTTATTTATCATTAATTTTTATAATCAATAAATTTTATATATTTTTATACAAGTGGAGTTTATACTTTCATATTCACAACTACTGCCACATGTGGTATGTCGGGCTGTTTCCTTGGCTTTACTATTGGAAATATGGTGGAAATTTTCCAAGAAGCAGGAAAGCAGCCTATGGCCATTAAAATATTTATTATGCGGGTAAGTAAAATGTAAGCGTTCGTCGGCAGTTGTTTAAGTATTATGTTTTGTAGTACGTCCGGTCCTGGTGCTTTCCTGTTCGGTAATTTTTTAACTATTATTTTTATTTAGGAAACTGTGGCTGAGTCTATTCGTAAGTCTTTGTCCCTGTGGAGGTCAGTAAAGTCTTGAATTGTCTCGTGTACGTCTTGTTTCAGGTCTGCGTTTTACATATTGGCATTTTGTTTATGTATCATTTCATTGGTTTTTGCCAATATTTCTAATATTTACGCATGTTCCTTGTGTAGTCTGTCACCGGTACGTTGTCACAGTTTCTTCGTATGATTTTATATGTTCTGGCAAGTCGTTGGCTGGTGTTGTTTTTGAGTCTAGTGTCGGCATAGTCTGTTATACAGCGTCTGTGATTGTCAGTGTAAGGTGTGTTACAGCCTCCTGTACAGTAATTGCTTATATAGAGTCTGTCCGTAGGTTTTAAGTGTGTCTCGTTAATCAATACTATGTCCAGATCATAATTTGTTATTGTCTGCCTCAGTTCGTCCACGTTGTTTTTAAGTCCGTTAGAGCTAAAGTGTATTAATTGTGAGTCGCGCGATTGATTTATAGAGATGTTGTTAAAAAGTTAAGTATATTTCTCATTATATGTCATTTTGGTGTTTAGTGACTTTGTCAGGTGGTAAAGCTCACTGAAAATTTGTTTTACCTAAGGATCAGCAAACAGCATCTCACCCATAGCAGCAAAAAGTCCCTCTGGTGTATTAAAATCTGGATCAGGCTGGCTGGTGATAGGCCGGGTTGGTGCTAGCGATAGTGCAGGCCGGATCGGTGATGATAGTGGTGCAAGCTCAACCGCTGAAGATAAGGACAGGCTCAGATTTCGGAATTATGACGGTTGAACAGGGAGTTGAGCATACACTGGTTTGGAATTTGGGCTAATGCTGGTAATATTTAAAGCTGACGAAAAGCTCCTCGTCCCCCCTGGCCTCTACGCTTGTCTTCTCGTGAGAGCGTCGCTCTCCTTCTTTTCCTTGTAGTTAATAAGAGCATTGCATTTGGGGTGTTCGCTCTTGCAATTGACACACATCGGTGCCTCATGTGGTAGTTTATGGCACGCGTCTGGCGCGTGACCATTGAGGCACTTTATACACCTGTACTTTAAGTTGCAGGTGTGAGAGGTATGGCCAAAATTGAGGCAGCGCTCTGTTCTGCGGCCTATAGGCTACCCAGGATAAGATGTGTCCATCAATGTTTGTTATCGACCTTAGCTCCGACATATTCTAGTCTTTATCGTGAGAACAATGTATATAGGCAATTTATGTTGATCACCATCTGACGGTTTCCTTTTTATCTGCACTACTTGAGTGGCTTTCATCTCTTTTGACAGAAGCTCTTCATAGCCCTCTGTCTCTGTAATCGATGTATGTAGACCGCTTATGGTTATTTTCTTTGGTATTTCTTCTTTGATCGTGTTGGTATAAAATGGATAGTTGCAGTCCCTTAGTACTTCTTTGATTTTCTCATGTTTTTTAGCGGTGTCACTGAAGATCTTGTGTAGATTATTATTGAGGTATTGGTATTTAAAATTAATTTTAGATGTTTTTCGTAGATATTTAATTGTTTTTAAATCGATTTGACCTTTGATGATTAACGGCGGGATTTTTGCCTCTTTCGTGGTGATATTTTTGGGTGACACGGTTTGGACGCCTGAGGTAGATGGTTCCGGCCTAATAGTGGGTTTCTCAGGTTTCTTGTTCCTTGTGGCCCTTTTTCGGCGTGTCACCTGCCTGTAATCCTCACTCTTTCTATTGGTATTCATGTCTGTACAGTTCGAGAGCGCATCATATTTATTTTTTAGTGCAGTGCTTGTCTACACATCCATCTTTTGATATCTTGCCGACATCTTGAATTTTTTTTCAGGCCCCTGCCTGGGAATTGTTCTGTTCCCTGAAGTATTTTGCGCACTGATTTTAAAGTTTATTGAAATGATATATAAAAAAAACTTTATAATTTTGAAAAAGAAAAAACACTCTCTAATGGGTGCTCTCTAATGGGTGCTTACTTCCTTCCCATTATCAACCCCAACCCGGGGTTTGAAAAAAGAAGTATGCAAAAACGCACTTTCGTTTTTGAAATTTAGAATACCGAACAAAATATATATTACATTGTAAGTATTAAGTCTAAAAGCATGATTTTAAATCAATTCCGGACTTAATACTTATTTCACAAAAATCTAATCTGGGGTTCGGTTCTGCTTACGTTTTTCCGAGGTATCGTTCGTAAAATAGTTTGTTCAATATACATATTATTTTGATAATTAATCGAATTTCCGTTCAAATTACTTGTGCGGTTTTTAACTAATAAATGATGTGATAAATTGAGACGTAATTTTTCTGTGGTTTGATCCGAACATGTTTACAAAACTTAATGTAATATGTTATTTGTTTTGGTAAGAGAAAGTTGGTTCATTGTATACCCATAAGGGTGACACAAAAATATGTAATGCCAACACACTAATTTATATACAAGTTAAGTACACTGTTTTTGTTTTTTAAGTAGGTGACATTGTTTTAAATATTTTATTTTGAAGGTAAGATTACATATTGCGATTAGCAATTTTTATCGAAGTGAGGATTTTATATTAATTTTATAGGATAGGTCAGGTTTACTTTTTTCTTATTCTCAGCTTTTATTCCATACTTAAAAAGGTTACCTCTAGCTTTTAGTTAGGTATTATTCTGTGTAAGAATTGAATAGTATAGACCAAGGATGAGCAAACCGCATGCGGCCCGCTGGATGTTTTTCTGCAGCCCGCCAAGCATTTCTCATCAACAGATTGTTTTTCTAGATATTTTATCAAATACGGCTGTGAAGGCTAATTTTGTCGTCAGCCAAATTCTGGTAAAACTGTTGTTCGAAGAAATAGCATTTCCTGATAAAATAATTGCGTAATCTTATACATGGTCTGTTCAAAAAGTACCCGGAATTACTAATAATTAAATTTCGCGGGTCTGGAGTGTCTGATTGTCAAATTTTTTATTGTGTTGGTATACATGCCCCTAAAGTATGATGAAATTTTCAGCTATATTCACTGTTTACTTTGTCTGTGGTAGTCGCTAAGGTTCGACTGTGTTTTTCTGAGCTCGGCGATTTTTACAATGGAAGAATTGAAAAGTCAAAGAATTTGTATTAAATTTTGCGTAAAAAATGAAATAAAGTGTTGCAAAGTGCAAAAATTCACCAGATATGGCTCCGTGTGACTTTTTCCTATTCCCAAAGTTGAAGAGACCCATGAAAGGACGGCGGTTTTCCTCGATTGAAGAAAATCGCCGAGAGTGCTCAAGGACATATCAAAAAGTGAATATCAAGGGTGCTTCGAAAATTGGAAAAAACGCTGGCATAAGTGTATTATATCTGGGGGGGACTACTTTGAAGGGGACCACATTAATGTAGACGAATAAATAAATATTTTTTTGAAAAAACGAAAATTACGAAAACTTTTTGAACAGACCTCGTATATAAGAATGTAGCTCTCGACCAAATAATTCGAAAACTCAAAAACGGCTAAACCGATTTGGCCAGTCTTACTGAAGCAATCCCAATAGAAAATCAGGAAGCAGCTACAGTGGCAGGAGCATTCTTCTCAAATTGGATAGCGAGATTTGAAGCTACGCTAAGAATTACATCACACTCAGGTAGAGATGTAATGATGTATATCCAAGAATATTAATCGGTTGGAAATGGGAACTACACATTTTAGGGCAACAGCATGTTACCCGGTATCCAACGGTACGGTCGAAAGATTTCACAGACAACTGAAGGCTGCACTAAGATGTCATAACATAAGAGTTGTACTCAGATATTACGTATCAATGGATCGTCTTAAACCAGCCTATGAGATAGCGAGAAAAACAAACCATTGGATGTCAGACAAGCTAATCCTTCAAAACACCCACAATTAGTTCCTTCGTGACAACATCACTGATGGGGGTAATGATGCGAGAGTTTGATAGGTTGTGCCAGAGTAAAATAAAATGGAAGTGAGCTGTAAGAAAATGATGGGGTTTTTGTTTTTAAAAAGATTTGATTGTCAGTGATGTATTTTTATTTGAATTTAAAAAAACAATCTATAAATAAAAAGCTATATTCAAATATATAGTAATTCAATCAATTACGAAACTAGGATAAACTGTTTAGTACCAAAATAACTATCGGATTGCAAATATGGTGCATAAGTAAAAGGGGCAGCTAACAAAAAACATGATTGATATCCTTTAATAGTCTTCGCAAGAGCCAACCTAATCTGAAACTAATTCTATTTAAATTGAATTGGCACATTTATTGTTTCATGATTTTGATATATTATTAGAGTGCTTTTTGTTAATTCAGTAATTTTTGAATTACGAATCAAAAACTGATAATTTATTTTTAAATTATATTGTTATGTGGCATACCCAGCGTATTGGCTGAAATTGAAAAAATCTAGATAGTGGAAAATTTTACTTTGCAATTTTTGCAATATACCTTGCAATACAATTTTGTTTACTTCAAAATATTATTCATAATTATCAATGGTTGTCCATCCTCAATATTTTTCTAAATTTTCTTTATTTTAACTTTTTGTAACTAGAAATTGAAAAATACATTATTTGAAAAATGAATATAACTCTATATTTTCACCCTCCTCTCACAAATCTATATTTCATAATAGCCATTTTAGTAATCGAATAATGTTTCACAGCGCTTTCAGTCAGAGAGCGTTTTTTTATTAAATTTTAATTCATATTTTTTGACCTTATGATAAAGCATGGACTTCACATATAAAAAACTATTTACTTTTATCAAGAATTGTCCACCTCTCCCATTTTCTCCATGTACAAATATTTCCTGTTCCGTACAAACAGTACATAGTTGACCAACGGTTTGCATAAAGAGCAATATTTGCAAAGAAATAGAGAGATTGAACATTAAAATCCGAAGATCAACAGTTTTTGATAGGAATGTAGTACAATTTTACGGAAAAACTGTCAATTTTTTCAGTCTCTCAATTTTTTTCAGTCTCAGTCAATTTGCTGGGCATGCCACAACTTATATATAAACTTTTTCTGTAATGATGTATGTAAGGATACGATTCTTCAGAATTGGATATTCTGAAAAATACATCTGAGCTGGAGATGTTTTTAATACAAGCTAAATATTTAAACGTGTAGTCAATGTTAAAAATGTTGAGCCAACGTTCACAACGTGCGATTAATATGAGCTGTATATGAGATAACAAATATTAGATTTACATGAATTTTCCACATTGCTAAATCTTATATATAAAAATGGAGCTCTCTTTCAAATGTCCGAATAAAACTCGAAAACGGCTGAATCGATTTGGCCAGTCTTAGTCTTGAAAAATTCGTGCCAATCCAGAGAAAGTCCAAAAGGTGAGAAATTATTTCAAATCCGCGTAGAAACTTTACATTTTTAATTTGAAAATTTTTGTAGAAGCGTAATTTAAATAAAACAATGGACGGTGGCAATTTCGTGAAATGTCAAACGCTTTTGACAGATGATGTTCAATTACGTTTAATAGGATGTTTTACGCGAATATTATATATTTATGATAAATTTGTAGTAAGTAGTTTTGTTTGTAGTTTTATTTATATACAAAAACGTTAGTAAACGGGCCGCAAGTGTTACTAGAGACTCAAAATATAAACTTTTTTGATATGTTAATATAAAAATGCACTTTTTTGGCATATTTTTCTCAAACACGGTGCTCTGAAAGATCTCATTTGTATAATTATATACTCATTGGTATTTATAAAACATTTTCTAGGTTATATTATTTTTTATTTATCTTATTTAAATTCAGAACCTAAATTTGGTATCGATCAAATGGACATTTTGTCGAATAACATTTTTCCAGTTATAATTTCGCAGAATTTATCGCAGAATAGATAGTAGTATATGAATGTCCGGGATTAAAAAGGTCCACCACCGATGTGCCAAAAATCAGTAAAGTTAAGCGTTGTTTAACAACAATATTTGAAAGTAGAGGGAAAAAGGTGTATAACCAGCTATAACCTTGATTCTCATGACTTTGCTATCGAGAGATAAACGGTAATCTTTGAAAATCCATAATAAAAGTATTTTCTTCTGTTGGTAGTTTTAGCATTAGTTAAAAATGTAATTATTTTGTAAAATATATTTAAAATTATAATAAGGCTTTAAACCTTTTGCCACCTGCCCGTTACCCCGCAGATAGGATAAAAAGGTCTAGATAACAAATTTTTGGAAGATATAAAAAAGCACATTTCTACAATGATGAAGTAGAAGTCAGTTTACTGAACGCAGTCAGATAATTGTTCGTTTGATATGTGTTATTTGTTGTGATATAATTGTTATGATTTTCACAATATAGTTTATATTTGCTCAAAGTCAAATTGGACCTTTGTGTGTCGCCCTGCTCTACATATATACTTTTTATTAAATTTACTTTAATTCATCGAATGTAACTTGAAACCTTTCAAAAAGCAGGTCAAAGAAGAAATAATTAATTCATTTTTTATCTCTCCTCGCAAAAATTTGAAAATTTTGTATAAGCTCAGTAGTATTATTGCAATTATACACAAAATCCAGAATCCAAAAAGAATCTGAAAACTTGAAACGTAATTAATAAGCCGAAAGACCTAATGACAAGCAAACTGAATCTCATCTTGCGGAAGATACTAATAAATGGAGTATAGCTCTATCCGGATCAAAGACATTGACTCTAAGAAAGTCCGATAAAATCTTTCATTCTGCAAAAAGAATGCCTCCTACTATGGTTTATGACTTACGCGAGAAGAGTAATTACAGATAACTGAAAGCCGAAGCACATGATCAGGAAGCCTGTAAGCAGAAATTGGAAAGAAAAAGATAAAAATGTATGAAAAGTCATTGATTGGTGGCTCTCACCCCATGGACGTACCGTTACAGGCTACCGTTTATTATTATTAATTATATATGTTTAATCACGACGTTCAATTAGATACGTTCACATCTTCAGGTTTTTCTGTCAAATAGATTTTTTATAAAATAACAATATTAATGTCATGATTACAGAATATTAAAAAAAAAAAACAAATCAAGGAATAGATTATATACGTCGTCTTTAAAAAAATATGTAGATTAGCAAAACATTCAATTCCTATTGACTTTCCTATTCAATAGTTTTAGTCAATACTATGTTTTTCGGCCGGGGCAGGTCCAGCCGTATCGAAGTTACGGTGAAAAAAACTGACAAATGGTGTTAGTTTGGATTCCAAAAATAATAATTCAGAACGAAGCGTCCGCTTTGAATGATTCAAACAGCATTTTACTTGTATTTTTCAAAAAAAATAGTTTTTTCAATAAATTTTAGTTTTTAAAAATAATTAATTTTGGTCCAGTTCCAAGTTCCAGTAATTTGCCTTAAGGCACGATGCCATACACCACTAGTTAACTTCCCGAAGGAGAAGTTTATGTTTTCATCAAAAAATCCGATTCGCTAATTTATGTTTTCTCGACGTTTCAAGCCATTCTGAATCGAATGAGACCAAATTTGGAAAAA